>NC_058405.1:148033828-148083014 GCF_002201575.2 Neomonachus schauinslandi
TTTCTTTCTTTCTTTCTTTCTTTCTTTCTTTCTTTCTTTCTTTCTTCTTTCTTTCTTTCTCTTTCTCTCTTTCATTCATTCCTGAGCAATAGAAACGGAGACTTAGGTGCTAGAGGCTCTCCCAGGACCAGGTGGGGGCAATAGGAGAGATACACTAGAGTCCTAACTGGCTTGGCTAATGGCTGCGTTAGTACCAGAGCTCAGCCCAACTCACTCAATCTCCCATTCTGTGCCTATGCACAATTTGGACCATTCCTTTTTATCCACCCAACCACTGTTTAGTGCACCAATAGTATGTGTACCCTGTTACTGGAGAGATCAAGATGAAAAAGCACAGGTACTTAACTTAGTGGGCTTACGTTCAGGGGGAGATAGTTTGTAAATAAACCAGTAGAGTTGTAGAGCCCGTGTGGAGGGCTGAGATTTCACCCACCACTACCTAGAGGCTGCAGCCAACGGAGGGTCATGTAGCAGCCCTTCACCATCATCACCAGAACAACTGCAACTTTGGAAGTACTTCGGTATGTAATGCGTTTTCGTCTTCTATCTCTGGAACCGCTTCTTTAAAATCTGAGAGCCCGGTTATATTTTCTAGGCTCATTGTCTCTACTTTTGTCTGCTCACTCCATTCTCTCCCTTCCTCCTCTCTAAGATCTCTTGTGGTCTCAGGCAATTTTGCACTGGCTCTCCCCTTGCATACTCCATTCAACAAAAGTTAAAAAGTAGCCTGGTTGCTGTCTGTCTTGAGAAATATTTCTTCAACTTTGGATCATCTTGGGCTATAATCCCAGCAACTTATAAGAAAGCATTCTCTCTTTTAGGGACAGGGATGAATTCTCTTTGTGAAGAAAATCATGCTTTTCATGCTAGTAACATAACAAGATATTAGATTTTATAGAAATCTGTGTAAAATTAAGTAGAACAAATAGTGCTTAGTCACTCCTGACACAATGAGGCGGGGTGGGCCGGCAGGGGGGGGGGGGCACTTCGCACAGCAGGTAGCAATTGCATTGAGATTTAAAGGACAAGTCATGGGTTCACAGAGCAGAAAGGCAGTGGGAGGACTCTCCAGGCAGAGATCTTCAATTCCTCCACTTTTCTTCCTCTCATAGATGCCAGAGAACTATCTAGGCTGTTGTCGCCGCCCTTCGTTCCTTCCTTGGTGCCACTTCCTACCACTCTACTGTGCTGCTTCTCCGGTCCTCCCTCAGCTAGGGGAGTGGGCTGTCCCTTCTCAAACAGGCAATTTATAGCCTCCTGGCCTAGATTTTTTTTTCCTGACTCAAAATAGAAAACAGGAAACAAAACTCAACATTTCCTCAAGTGAGCATGGTGATACGGTGTCTGTGGCAGGGGTGGAGTGGTGTATATACATTTTGAAAAGCAGCAGGAGAGAACCGAAAAGTAGCAAAATAGAGGGCTGTGGGGGGGGGGACCTGGGACATTTTGAAGGGTCAGAAAGAGGCAAAGGCACAGAGAACTTGCGCAGTTAAATGAAATTTTTGTCTTTCTTAGGTGTCAGTGACTTAAGCATAAAGAAGATTTAGCAACGAAACAGGGAAAGTTGTCAACAAATGTAAATAACAAAAAAGATACATAAAAATAATAGTATTTCAGGACCCCTGGGTGGCACAATTGGTTAAGCGTCAGGGTCTTCATTTAGGCTCAGGTCATGATCTCAGGGTCGTGAGATTGAGCCCCACGTCAGGCTCCATGCTCAAAATCAAGTCTGTTTGGGATGCTCTCTCCTCTCCCCCTGCCCCTCCCCACCTCTCTCTCTCTCAAAGAGTAAAGAAATAAATCTTTAGGAAAAAATAATGGTAATTCATCCTTTATGTAAACTTTTAATTTTTCATAGTTACTATGATAATATAATGAATATGCAAAACACTAAATGTCATAATAATTTTTACAAGTTTTCTTTAATTTCAAAAGTGAGTGTTTAAGTTTCTCATCAAAGCCTTCAGTAATACCATTCAACGTCAAACTGATTAATATATAGGTATGTGTGGCCACCTTAGCTTCATTTTCTAATATTTGGGAATCTGGATTTCTAGAAAAGAATACCAGAGAACAATTATTCACCTCATCATGGCGTCACTAAAGAATTCCATTACATCATAAGTTCCTCTAGAGGTCTATAACATTTCTAGTTACTTGAAACATTTTAATGAAAATATTTGTCAAAAGAGAAATCATATGATTTTATAGACAATAAATATTTAAGTATCAATCTCATGTAATGTGCACAAGATGGCCACTCCTCAATGAAATGTTTTCAGCCCACCAGAGTTGGAATTCGTTTTCTTCTTCCTTCCCTCCACTGAACTTTGTTTTACCTATTACAGTGTCTCCCACTTTTGCCCCAGTATCCTTGTTTGTTGTATATATACCTGTTTCTCCAGCCAGTTTTTTGAGGATAAACTCCATCATGTTTATTTTTTCTTTCTCTGAAATCCATAGCAAGGTATATAGCACATACTAAATGTATAATAAATATTTGCTGATACAAACATAGGACTGATAAAGGTACAGATTGGAATTTAGACACACAGATTGAAGCAGTCTAGATAGGAAAAAAAAGAATACGTTATAAATATGACTGTTTCAACAGTTACTTTAGGAATGATTTAAACTAGATCTTTGTTTTTTGGAGTTGACTTCTAAGGCAATCAGCATATATATTTCAAATGTTTTTATCTTGCTTTAGTAAGAAGAAAATCACAAGGATAACTATCAATATGCCATATTATCCAGAATAACATTTTCATTGCCATCTAAATGGACTAAGGGAACATGTTTTTTGAGTAATAATTCAATCCAGAAGTGCAGGTAAATAATTGAAAAAATGAGTTAATAATTCAATCCATTCTGTGTGTGTAAAACAATACCAGCTGCAGATAATGGCGAAGAAATTCAAGATCTAGACTCTCAAATCAAGCAATTTACATTTTAGATAATTTGTGTTTTCAACATATATTTTTTAGTCAAGTTTCCTTACTAAAAATCTGGCCAGTTTCTGTCCTGACTCACTGCAAAAATTAGCATCTAGCCCAACTCAGATGACTCCTTTTTACATGAGTCCACAGGAAGCGTACAGGTACCTCTTTGAAAATTACATTTTAACACAGGTTTTTTTATTCATGTTAGGGAAAGACATGTTGAACCACTTTAATCATTCAGTGAATACTTATTAATTTGCCCCTCAGTAAAAGAGGATATCACTTGCATGTATTTAGGCCTGAAATAAAATCATGGGCTGTATGTGCATTACACCCTGATTCTGAAACATAGTATATATGTAAAATAAATGATATGTCTTTGGAATTCCTTGATTTAACATATATGTGATTTCACATTTTCTTTAATTTACTGAAATTTTCCTAGTTTTTACAATTAGTTGTGATTTTCTTATGGTGTCAAGCCACTTTTACAACCATGGGAACATCTAAGTATATTTCCGAAATTTATAATCTGATAGTTTGGTTCAGAAAAATGTTTTTCTTGCCAGTACTGTGTGTGGTAGACGCTGGAGATAAAAGAAAGGGGAAAGTAGCTTCTCAAAATGCTTACAGCTATGATTTTTTTTTTTAAAGATTTTATTTATTTTTTGACAGAGAGAGACACAGCGAGAGAGGGAACACAAGTGGTGGGTGTGAGAGAGGGAGAAGCAGGCTTCCTATTGAGCAGGGAGCCAGATGTGGGGCTCCATCCCAGGACCCTGGGATCACGACCCGAGCTGAAGGCAGACGCTTAATGACTGAGCCACCCAGGCGCCCCTATGATATTTTATATATATCATGTTAGAGACAAATGTTTAAAAGTACACAGCATAGGGAAAGATGATCAAAACTACTAATGTGAATGATTTTGATTCTAATTTTTCTAATTGGTAAAGTTGACTTAACTTCAAATTCTCATTTTTCTACATATGAAATGTAAGGTAGTTAGCATTGGGAGGAATAGTCTGGTTTCTGCAGGCAGATCTATCTGGGTGCAATGAATCCTTATTCACCATTTGTTTGGGTAAACTGTGCAAATTACCTAACTTCTTCAATACTCAACGCCCACATAGTAAGAGTACACATTGCGTTGCTATGTGGCCTACATTAAAAGTGGTTAGGCATGCAAAGGCCTTAGCACAGTATCTGGCTCATGGTAGGTCCTCATTAAACATTTATTACAATTTTATGAATATGGAATGTTGACATAGATGTTTATCATTAATGTAAGATATAGTGTTTACTTTTGTATCTTAATTTTTGTCCTTTTCTATACTTCTCTAATTCCTAGTAAATAAGACAGTGTTATAGAAATAAAAATCTTTTAAGAGGCCTCCCAGAAAACATAATACGTTCTTGACACATTTTTCATTTTCATGATTGACATAAATTTATGGAAATTATAAGCAGCTGGATAGCACACGATAAAAAAAATGGTAACCTTTTGAACTTACATTCTTAATATTCCTAATTACAAAATATTCTTTTTTTTCTAAGAATACAGTCAATGCAGTTATTGTTTTTTTTAAATGTGGTTTTTAATTTTATAAAATATTTTCCAAATTCTCTTACAGTAAATAATAAAAAGGCGCTCTGTCTATTTGTGTAAGTTTGAAGTCAGATAGGGTTTCTTGCCAGTGACACAAAATAGAATGTCATCATGTTAACAATATGTAGCCCATTATTCAAGGAAGAATATAAATGGATCAGAAACCCTAATGGATGAAAAATGTTAAATATCATCTTGTATAATAATGACTGTTCAAAATCTGGTTTTAAAACGTGTATAATCTAAGCTTGACAATGGTGAATTTGCTCAAGAATTAACTAAAATACATGCCATCTGAAGCAAGTAATTTTCTCTCTATCCAAATCATTTATTCTATAATTTGAGCAGAGCACCATAAAGCTGCTGCCTTGGGAGGAAAACAATTATAATTATTATTTTTAAAATTATTTATTACTTGTTAATTTGATATGTGTTGAACTGTCTAACACTGAAAACTCATCTGACTTTTTTTTTAATTAAAGATTTTATTTATTTATTTGAGAGAGAGAGAATGAGAGACAGAGAGCATGAGAGGGAGGAGGGTCAGAGGGAGAAGCAGACTCCCTACTGAGCAGGGAGCCTGATGCGGGACTCGATCCTGGGACTCCAGGATCATGACCTGAGCCGAAGGCAGTCGCTTAACCAACTGAGCCACCCAGGCGCCCAACTCATCTGACTCTTGTCCTTTGAAATATTTCAGGACATATCAAAGCTTCTAAACTTCTAAATTACATTCTGAGAAAATACTTCTCTTCTTAGTCATTAGTATGTTCTCTGATTCAGAAACAATGGATACAAAGGACTGCAGTAGGTGAAGTAGGTTGAGGCCAGGAAGGAGATGGAAAGGAAACATATTGAACAACAAAAAAGGTAACATATCCTTTAAGAATTATTGCGATTATTTATCATACTTCTGGGTTTATTTTTACTGTATTTCAAAGAAATACTTAGCAGTAATATCTGGATATCCACAGCATCCTTTTATATAAAAGTTAAGATTTTGTGAATATGTCCTGCAGACTTAGGAATAATGGTAAATGAAGGCATGAATATTAGTTTGGACGTGGTTTTTGATGTTTAAAGTATAACCCAAATATAAGTAACATTAATTCTATCATTTATTGAGATAGTAATGTTTATTCTACAATGTATCAAGGAAAGTTGGATTATGTATCATGCAAAATTATTCAGATTTTAAATTAAAAAAATACAAGGCATTCTCTCAAAAAGATATTTTCCAGGTTATTAGGAAATGCTAGAATAGTGGACTTATTCAACAATATAAAAATATCAGTGTTAAAATTATACATAGAGAAGAGAGGTCTAATATTAAGGATCAAATTCTTCACATTAAGCTAGAAACAGAACAGAAAATTAAATTTAAAGTAAGGATAAGAAAGGAAATTGTAAAGATAAGAAATAGAAATATGGCAAATAACAGGAAGAAATATAAAGCTGAAAGTCAAATTGTTGAAAACTTTAATAAAATTTTCAACCCCTACCTAGACTGAACAAGGGGGAAAAAAGAAAAAAATGGAAACATTCCATGTAAAAAATGAAAAATTAGAATACTTCCAACTCATTTTATGAGCCTAATCCTGATGAAAAACCTGATAAAAATGTCATTAAAAAAGGAAATTACAGAGTAATATTTTTCGTGAACAAAGATACACATATCCTAAATAAAATATCAGTAAATCAAATCAAAAATATTTTTAATATACAGTACTTAATAGTCAAGAGAATTTTAATTATAGCAATCTTTATCTGTTGTATATATTGAATGCTATATAAGAGTTAGTGGTTTTTTAAAAAAAAAAGAGTGGTTTTTTTTTAAAGTTCTAACTTTAAAAATGTTGGAACTTTGCTGGGATGAAAATTCTCTTAAATATCTCAAAGTCTGCAATTTGTGTTAGAGATTGTAAACGCTAAGTAGCTCTACATAGAACTTCTAGAAAGAAACAAATCTGGCAAGAATCTATATGTTAATTTTATCTTGTACTATTTAATAATATTTAGTTTTTTAACCTCTGTAGCAATAAAGAAAACTCTTTTGGGGCGCCTGGGTGGCTCAGCTGGTTAAGCGACTGCCTTCGGCTCAGGTCATGATCCCGGAGTCCCGAGATGGAGTCCCGCATCGGGCTCCCGGCTCAGCGGGGAGTCTGCTTCTCCCTCTGACCCTACCCCCTCTTGTGCTCTCACTTTCACTCTCTCTCTCTCAAGTAAATAAAAATAAAATCTTAAAAAAAAAACACTTTTATTTCAAAATCTAATATTTATGAAATTTGTATACATCTTGCCTATTGCAAGTGGGGTAAATTGTAATATACTTTTTTTTCCCAGTCAAACATAATGATGAATAAAATATACATTCACCTGATAGTCACCACATTTATTTACTTTCTCCAATTACTCTAATGGGAGGTACTCTTGTCACACAACAAAGTGTGCTTCTGTATACTTTCACAAGGAGCAGTGATGAGCAGAGAACAATAATCCGATCTGTCATAATATCCAGCTCCCAAAAGGTATTTTCCTTAAGTAAAGTAAGGCTGCTTCCTAAAAGCAACTCTTTGATATCAATAATTAAAATAATAATTTTGAGGGGTGCCTGGGTGGCTCAGTGGGTTAAGTGTCTGCCTTTGGCTCAGGTCATGATCCCAGGGTCCTGGGATCCAGCCCCACGTTGGGCTCCCTGCTCAGCGGGAAGCCTGCTTCTCCCTCTCCTCTCTGCTCATGCTCTCTTCTTGCTATCTCTGTCTCTCTCTCTCAAATAAATAAACTCTTTAATAATAATAATAATGATAACTTTGACACTTTTTAACATAATGTGGCATTTGAACTACAAATAGAAGACCTGGTTCTCATCTGTGAGACCTGAGGATCTGCAAGGAAATAATGACAAAAAATGAATGAAATAAACTCTCCTATTAAGTATTATTATATGAATCAAAATTCCAAAATATGTGAATAAACAAATAAAATCAACATTTTTTAAATTTCACTCCAAATAAAGTAAAAATAAAAGAATCTAAAACCAATTTCATGAGAAATATATTTGTGATTCTTAAAAAAGATGGATAACAGCAGTGTATAGAGAATGAAAACTACAAAAGCAGGCAGAATTGATGCAAGAAGCAATTGGGTGCCCTGAAAATGAAATCTACAACCACTGAAATTAACCACAAGACTGATGAGTAACTTCAGAGTAGTCCTGCAGAACTCCCCCACCATGCAGGATAAGACATAAAGACATTAAATATATGACAACACACTGAGAGACGGAGGGGTAAGTTTAGATGTATCAACATAGATCTGAGAGGAGTTCCAGAAGGAAATAGTAGGGGAAAGGATAGAAAATAAATGTTTGAAAAGAAAATGGTTGAGATATTTTTCAGAACTGAAGACATGTAACTTTAGGCTGAAAGTTGAAAGAGCAAAGCAAGGGGTGCCTGGGTGGCTCAGTTGGTTAAACATCTGCCTTTGTCTCAGGTCATGATCCCGGGGTCCTGGGATAGAGCCCTGCATGGAGCCCCGCATGGAGCCCATCTCTCCCTCTGCCCCTTCCCCTGCCTGTGCTCTCTGGCTCTCTCTATCTCTCTGTCAAATAAATAAATAAAATCTTAAAAAAAAAAAAAGAGCAAAGCAAGGTATAGATGATAAAGAAATAAATATCAATAAGTAAATTCCTTGTGAAGCAAAACATCAGAGATAATGAGAGAAGAAAGATCAACAACAAAAAACATATTATCAATACAAGAACCATTAACCTGGAATCTGGTATTCAATTAACTTATGACCTAAAAAAAAGGAGGTCAAGTAAAGACATTTTCGTTTTTTCCCCAAGGATTGCTATAGAGTTTATTGATCCTCATTTATCAGAAACATATATTAAGCTGTATCTAAATACATAGTTTCATCACTTTATCTTCACAAGAACTTGAAGGGTGTATCAGAACATATGGCAAAATAGCAAAAAATTCCTAAAAGACATTTCCAGATATAAAAGATGAGGAGAGCTTTACGACCCACAGCCTGCACTGCAAGAGTATTATAGAAATATGCCATATAACCACAAACAATTTCATATCACTTAAGAAATTACAAGTGACTCAACATTTGCTATTTTATTCAAATTCTCAACAGTCAGAACTAGTGTTGTTTATATCATCTTCAGCAAATAATAAAATTGACGTTGCAGGAGTGATAAATAACAGGCTCAAATTCATACAACAGTGCTGGCACTCTAACACAGCATTTGTAAATTCAATTCTCACCCATTTACAGTACATTTAAAAAAAAGATCTGACCTACCAGATAAAAGGAATGACTCTGGAATTGTAATCCGTTGCTAAGAACAAGTTCTGCAAATATAAGTAACTATGTATCATCTAGTGTCAGAGGAATGAGTAGCTAACATTTCCTTATCTATTTGTCTAGAGCACTCTATAAGAAATTTGCAATTTGGGCGCCTGGGTGGCTCAGTCGGTTAAGCGACTGCCTTTGGCTCAGGTCATGATCCTGGAGTCCGGGGATCGAGTCCCGCATCGGGCTCCCTGCTCGGCGGGGAGTCTGCTTCTCCCTCTGACCCTCCCCCCGCCATGTGCTCTCTCTCATTCTCGCTCTCAAATAAATAAATAAAATCTTTAAAAAAAAAAAGAAATTTGCAATTTGATGAGGATTGTTTTGACATAGCTGTGTGTATGCGTAACTATTATTGTATTTATTATTTATTTAGTTTAGTTCATGGGGTTCATTATTAATTGCACAACTGCAATGATCATGGAGTCTTATCTGCCTTGCTGATAGAGTCATTACTCAGCTCACATCTTATTCCAGGTAACTGATAAAGGATTTACATATAATTTCAAAAATATAAAAATAGAAACCAGAGAATTCTTTATTGGGACCATAAGACTATAGGCATTTAAGTCTTTTCAGAAGAGGAAACCGGGATTAATTTTCACAGTTCTGCATAAACTCACACATTTCTCTTCTAGGTATTTATTTCTGGACAATGGGAAATTTACATAATTGGCCACATGCTTTAAAATAATCAATTACTCAGACCTCATGCTATGGATATGAAATGTGGTTAGTTGAGGCCAGTCATTGTTATTATAAAATATAAATCTAGTCCCCCAAAGTACAAAGGAATTTACCACTGGTTGTTTTAGGGTGTGGTATGAATTAGTAATATTTTTGGCTTTGATTATACCTTTGAGAGAAGTGTACCAAAAATTTGAACTGTTACCATAGCTGGTACGTGTTACTCAGAGTACATGTAATAGCTGAGGATTGTGTCATCATGGAGAGGAAAACTAATTATTTCCAGTGCCCTCACTCAAATTTAAGTGTGTGCTAAAATATACCTGCTAGATTTTAATAGGGCTGGTGTTTACAAAGCTCTCTGTGGTTATGTGGTCATGTCTATAAAAGAATATAAAATTTATTGAAGTTGGTTAAGTTACTAACCTGCAAAATGAGAGTCAATGACCTCAACACTGACATATTTCAGAGGCTGTTTCCAACTAATGAAAATGGAGTATGTGATTCCTAAGTGTCAATACACATTTGAGAGGCAGCATGAATGTAATTGGTAATAGCCTACAGGTTCCTACAGGTCAAGACGGTGGAATCGGGTGTTCCTACAGTCAGGGGACAAATACCAACAGAATTCAGGAGTGAGTGTGGAGAGTTAAGCCAGAGAAGTCTCAATTTCTAGAATGAAGCTAAAGAATCGGAGAGCAAGAAAGATACTGGCGAAGTAAAGGAGACTGAAATTGACTCAGGACACATTTGAGAGAAAGCAGTCTTGATCCTGGCAGAACTCTTATTTGTTCTCTATGGTATGACTCATGGAAAGGCCTCAAGATGTAATAATAATCAAAACAATAAAAGCAATAGTTAACGATTAATGACCTTACCAGGTACTAGGCACATATCTCATGTAATTCTCCTAACCTAATGATTAGGAGGCTATGGTTAAACCCTTTTTTATACTGCCCTCTTTACTTCACCATGCATTAACCCCACCTTCTGCGTCTGATACCATCTCTTAATGTATGTCCGTTCTCCTCTGTTTCTACAAAGATTGACTTCTCTTTCGATTAGTGTTAGCATGGTAAATTTTCCTCCATCCATTTAGTTTTAATCTATATGTGTCTTTACTTAAAGTGGATTTCTTCTAGACCATACATAACTGGGTCATGTTTTTTGAGCCACTCTGATAATCTCTTTTGCCTGGTACATTTAGACTATCAACCTTCAAGGTGATTATTGACATAGTTGGAGGAATAGCTACCATATTTGCTACTCTTTTCTGTTTGTTGCTCTTGTTCTTTGTTCTTATTTTCATCTCCCAAGCTTTTTCTACCTGTTGTGGTTTTAACTGAACATTTTATATGATTCTATTTTCTTTCCTTTCTTGGTATATTGATTTTAGTCCCTTTTTTTACATTTTTTCAGTGGTTGCTGTAGGGCTTGCAATATTCACCTACAGCTGATCCAAGTCCACTTTCAAATGACACTATATCACTTCATGGATATGTGAATACTTTATAATAACAAAAATAATCTTAACTCCTCCCTTCCATCAGTTGGTTCATACTATAATTAATTTCATTTATATATAAGCATATGTATAAAATAGATATACATAACCATAAATAATCAAATATATTATTGGAATTATTACTTTGAACAATATGTTATCTGTTAGATGAGAGCAAGAAAAATTTTTTATTTCACCTTCACTTATTCCTCCTTTGATGCTCTTCCTTAGTTTATATAGCTCCAAGTTTCTGACCTACATTATTTTCTTTCTCTCTAAATAATTCTTTTAACATTTTCTAGAAGACATTCTCCTGGCAATAAATTCCCCCAATTTTTGTTTGTCTGAGAAATTCTTTATTTCTCTTTTACTTTAGAGGATAATTTTCTAGGCTACAGAATTCTAGGGTAGTGGGTTTTTTTTTTTTCTCAAAATTTTAATTATTTGACTTCATTCACCTCTTGCTTGCATCGCCTCTGAAAAATTGAATATAATTGTTATCTTTGCTCTTCTATAGGTGTGGTGTTTTTCCTCTGGCATCTTTCAGAATTTTTTCTTTATCTTTGATTTTCTGTAATTTGAAAATGATATGCCTGGTTGTAGGGTTTTTTTTGGGGGGGTGTTATTTATCCTGCTTGGTGTTCTCATCGCTTTCTGGATCGGTGGTTTGGTTTCTGATATTAGTTTGAGGAAATTCTCAGTCATTGTTTCAAAAATTTCTTCTCTCCCTTTCTCTCTTCCTTCTCCTTCGGTATTCCCATTATGCATATGTTACACCTTTTGCAATTGTCCCACAGTCCTTGGATATTCTGTTCCTTTCCCCGCACCCCACCCAGTCTTTTCTCTCTGCTTTTTAATTTTCAGGGATTTTATTGATATCTTCTCTAGTTTAAAGATGCTTTTCTTAGCCATGTCAACCTGCTAATAAACCCATCAAGGCATTTTTCATTTCTATTACAGTGGAGTTTTTTTTTGTTTTTAATCTCCAGTATTTATTTTTGGTTCTTAAATTTCCATCTTTCTGCTTACATTACCCATCTGTTCTTGAATGCTGCCTACTTTATCCATTAGAGCCCTTAGTAGATTAAAGTTGTTTTAAATTTCTGGACTGAAAATTCCAACATCCCTGCCATGGTTGGTTCTGATGCTTTCTCCTGTGTCTTTAAATTGTGTTTTGTTTTATTTTTGCTTTTTGGTATGCCTTGTCATTTTTTCCTGCTACCTGGACATGAGGTACTGGGTAAAGGGAACTGTTGTGAAGCAGCCTTAATAGTGTGGTGGTGAGGTGTGCAGGGAGAGGAAATGTTCCAAAATCCTATGATTAGGTCATTTCATGAGACTTTTAGTGAGCCTATGCCTCTGGGCTGTGGACTTCCCAAGAGTTTCTCAGTTTTTGTTTGTATTTCTCCTCCTTAGGTGGTACAGGATGGTTAGAGTGGGCTAGAGTTGGGTAATCGCTTCCTGAAGGTCAGTTAGGCTCTGGTAGTAATCCAACAGGTTAGGGGACTGGTTAATTAGTTTCCCCTGATGGCGGGCCTTGTTAAGAAGATGGTGTATTTCAAACTTGTTCTTTTTTTCCTCCTCTTGCTAGAATATGAAGGGACTTTTCTCAGATTCTATTGTGAGAACCTGGTCAAGCTCCTGGAGGTAAATCTCACAACCCTGTGGTGGTCCCCTGTGACTGGGTCCCCTGGAGTTTTTAACACTCAGACTCATCCACACTAAGCCTCCAGCAGTTCATCAATTCCAGTTCAGGTTTTCCTACCCTTGGTTCCTGGGGCAGTTTGTGGTCATGGGTCTGTGCTCCGATAAGCCGTGACTCCCTGTTTTCACCGGTCTCTCCAATGTTGAGGGCAGTGGTTTGCCCTGTGTCCTCTGCTGTATTATGAGTCCAAGAAGGATGTTGGTTTTTCGGTCTGTTCAGCTTTCTATTTGTTGTTGGGAGGGTGGTGACTTCCAAGCTCCTTACACATGGAACCCAAAACCCTCTCAAGATAGATTTTTCTTACAGTTTATGATTTGCTATTTTGCTGGCCATTTCTACAGAATAAAATAGCATCTTTCTTTATTTTGTCAAACAACACTTTCCTCTAAGTTTAGACAAAGTGTCAATATATAAGACTTGGCTGATTTGTTCTATCTAGCCTTAACTTTGGGGGCATTATGTCCTTTTAAATGTTTATCATTAAGGGATTTAGTCAGGATAAACAATCTTTAACTTTGAGGAACTTTTATTTTAAATAATATTCTCTTCATATACATATGTCATTTCTTTCTTTTGCTATCAGTTTCTGAACGTATCCCATATGTTCTGTTGAGTTCAGTAGACATCAGTAAATTAAATATTTTATTATTTTTGCTTAATGCACTGTTACTTTCCAGTTTGCAGTTTTATTTATTTATTTTTTTTAAGGATTTTATTTATTTATTTGACAGAGAGACACAGCGAGAGAGAGAACACAAGCAGGGGCAGTCGGAGAGGGAGAAGCAGGCTTCCCACTGAGCAGGGAACCCGATGCGGGGCTCGATTCCAGGACCCTGAGATCATGACCTGAGCCGAAGGCAGACGCTTAACGACTGAGCCACCCAGGCGCCCCCAGTTTGCAGTTTTAAAGATGAAACTGCTTGGAGCAATGTACGCCTCCCATTAATGACCTATCCCTGCAACTCCATCTCTCTCTAATCCTGGCTTTACTCTCTATGTTTAAGCCACATAGCTCCCCAATAACAATGAGCTATTTCATGCCATTATGCTTTTGTTCATGTGTTAAGTCATCCCACTTTCTCTACTCTGGTAGTGACTGGTTCTTTCAGACACACTCAGAGGTTGTGTTGATTATCTCTGTTCTACGAATATCCTAATCATACTTTTGCATGTGCACACACATGTGCATACACACACAGATGATATTTTAGTGAAATCACCTATTTCTGTGCCAGTTTCCTCCCTAGTCACTGTAATTCTTTGAAGTTAGACACAGATTCTCATGCAACCCTCTATCTCCAGTGTTTGCTCAATGTTTAGGACACTGCATGCTGCACTAATTAGAGCTCAAGTCCCCTGTCTCCCTTTTACACTTCTATCTCTCATGATACAATAAAAAATATATATTAATAAAATCTATTTTTAATTTTAGAATATTCTAATCTGTATCAATTATATGGTTTTCACTTGCAAATAAGTAGAAACCTCAATTAAAACTTTTAAGAATTTCCCTGATGCCAAGTGATGTTGAGCACTTTTTCATGTGTCTGTTGGCCATTTGGATGTCTTCTTTGGAGAAATGTCTGTTCATGTCTTCTGCCCATTTCTTGACTGGATTTCCATGTCACACCAGTCAGAATAGCTAAAATTAACAACTCAGGAAACAACAGATGTTGGTGAGGATGTGGAGAAAGGGGAACCCACTTACACTGTTGGTGGGAATGCAAGCTGGTGCAGCCATTATGGAAAGCTGTATGGAGGTTCCTCAAAAAGTTAAAAATAGAACTACCCTGTGACCCAGCAATTGCACTACTGGGTATTTACCCCAAAGATACAAATATAGTGATCCGAAGGGGCTCCTGCACCCCAATGTTTATAGCAGCAATGTCCACAATAGCCAAACTATGGAAAGAGCCCAGATGTCTATCAACAGATGAATGGATAAAGAAGATGTGGTATATATGTATATATATATATATACATATATACCATGGAATATTAGCCATCAAAAAGAATGAAACCTTGCATTTGCAATGACGTGGGTGGAGCTGGAGGGTATTATGCTAAGTGAAGTGAGTCAGTCAGAGAAAGACAAATGCCACATGATTTCACTCATATGTGGAAATTAAGAAACAAAACAGGTGACCATACGGGAAGGGAAGGAAAAATAAAGTAAGTTGAAAACAGAGAGGGAGGCAAACCATAAGAGATACTTAGCTTTAGGAAACAAACTGAGGGTTGCTGGAGGGGATGTGGGTGGGGGGATGGGGTAATTAAGTGATGGGCATTAAGGAGGGCACATGATGTGATGAGCACATGATGTTATATGCAACTGATGAGTCACTAAATTCTATCCCTGAAACTAATAATACAGTATATGTTAACTAAATTGAATTTAAATAAAAAATTTAAAAAAACACTTTTTTTAAACAATGAAAGGGTGTACGAGCTTATGTGAAACTTGAAGTTTTAGAAGTAGAAGGGCTTTAGGAATGATTTGACCAAAGCTCCAACTCCATTTTTCAGTGACACCCTCATCTCCGTCTTCCCTTGTCAACTTCAGCCATATGATATTCTCCATCATGGTGGCAAAATGGCTACAGCAACTCCAGGTATCCCCCATACATGATACACTGCCCGGGAAAAGAAAAAAAGTTTCTCTTCCCTACTCTAGAGAATGGTGGATTTAGGCCAGTAGGATCCACAGTAGAAGCTGGTGGCAGATACATGATTAAAACCAGGAATCCTGATTCTAGCACTAACATATGACAGTCTATATAAAATAATGATATTTCTTTTCTCTTTTTAAAATAAATAAATGTCAAATTTTATTCTACGCTGTGCCATTTCTAGAATTCCTCATAGTTCAGAAAAAAAATCTAGGCTTTACTGTTAGAAATATTTTATGCAAGGTTTTTATATTACTTTTGTACCTGAAATGTTTTAGAAATATTCCAAATTTCTAACTCAAGTAAATCTCAAGGGGGATCCCTCAAACTTTCCAAAATAAAACAAAACAATGGACAAACAAACCTATTGGGTATATAAAATATTCAAATTATAAAACAAAATATTTTGAAATATATGAAAAATGTATTGTATCCTACAGTAAAACAGGAGTTATTTCAGTTACAATGCTTCTTAATAAAAACATGACTAAAAATAACAGGTAAAATTGTTGATTGATTACAATATTCTATGAAATAGAATAAATAAAATCTTAGTAATAAGAGTAAATACTGAAAACAAACTAATATAAATATGATTAAGAGAGAATAATCATTTTATTAGAATCTGTGTTCACCACAGTTTGTACATTTCAGAGAAAAATTTAATATTTACATATGCCTCCTTTTTGAAAAAATATTTTAAAACATATTTTATAACCACTGTATCTTTATGTTGGGTATACACTATTATACATTAAATCTTTTGGAGGTGAAGTAATTATAATCTTTAGGCCAAAGAGAGACTAGATTTCTTTAAACTTTATAAAGAAGAGTCACTTTTCCAGTATTATAACACTGCAAGCCATGCAATACTCATTGGTGCATTTGTGAAATTATTTATAATTTATAAAATGCACATAGCCTCTACTAACTCTTCTTAAACTGTCCCCATGGCTCACATGGTCTACAGAGTAAGATCATGCTAATTAGCACCTCAAATATACTTCAGTAACTGCATCTCATCTCATGCTCTCCCTGTGTACCCTGCTCACTCTTCGTAGATTTTTTTCACTATCCTCTGCAATACCAACCTTATAAAATCCCCCTGGCTGTTTGTACCAACTGTTCTTCTGGTAGTCACTGCCCTCCCCTCTTCTCTGATTAGAAATAATTTTTCTTTCAGAATCATTCCAAATATAACTTCTATGAGAAACATCCCTAAATCCCATCTTAGTAGTTAAAATTTCCAATATAATATAGAATTAGAAAGCTGTCTATGCCCAGCAGATTGAAAGGGCATGGAACAATAGAATATCTTTTCTTAAAACAAAGATTTTATTTATTTATTTGACAGAGAGAAAGAGAGAGATAGCACAAGCAGGGGGAGTGGCAGAGGGAGAGGGAGAAGCAGGCTCCCTGCTGAGCAAGGAGCTCGATGTGGGGCTTGATACCAGGACCCCAGGATCAGGACCTGAGTTGAAGGCAGATGCTCAACCGACTGAGCCACCCAGGTGCCCCCAATAGAATATCTGTAGTCAATGATTACTAAGCTAATAAATCCGTTAATTTTGTGAATTTATAAAAAATAATTATATAGAAACAAATGTCAGCTTTTTGCTCCTATGTGATTTTTGCTAATTAAAAAAAATTCTCTGTGAAAATGGATAATAGTAGGCTAATATTCATGATTAAGAAGGAAGTATTCATTGCTTATTATTCTATTGTTAAATAGAGTCTCTTTTATTAAAAAAAGATAACTTAATCTTTATTAATCTTGATTTTTAAAAAAAAAATCCTCTCTAAAAAGTGAAAGACTTGTAAATTCAAATATCTCTTATTCATATGAGTTTGTGACATAGTCTGCAAATTGCCTCCCTAACATACATTTCTGCAGATTTTATTTGATGTGGGAAAGTGTCCCCCTAAAGATACTAAATTCTCCACCTCTCTTGCTGCCGAAGATGGCCTTATTTCTTGCCCCAAAGGCAAAACAATGAAGGTTTCTTAGTAAGGTTTTGCTTTCCTGTTATAGGTGCTGTACATTATTTCCTTCTTTTTTGTACTGAAATGTGGTCATGAGATAGAGGTGAAGGAGTCATATCAAGATCTTAATGATCAAAACTACATGTAAGGGGTGGATGGTCGGAAGATTCGGATCCTAATGACAACCTTGAATAGCTATACCAGTCTTGACCTGTCTAGTGTCAGATTCCTTTTTTCTTTTCTTTTTTTTTTTAAATTTAAAAAATAGCTTTACTGAGATCTAATTTCCATGCCATGCAATTCACTCATTTAAAGTATACAAGTCAATGGCTTTTAGTATATTATATATGTATAATCATTACCACCACTATCAGTCAATTTCAGAACATTTTCACGGACTCAAAAGAAACCCTGTACCCTTTACCTATTACTCTCTCATCCCCCAGCCCTAGGGAACCACTATAGATTTTGCTACTCTGGGCTTTCATAAGAATGGAATCATGATATTTCATCTTTTGTTACTGACTTCTTTCAGTTAACAACATGTTTTCAAGGTTGCTCCATGTTTTATCGTGTATTAGTATTTTGTTCCTTTTTTATGGCCAAATGATATCCCATTGTGTGGATGAACTATCTTTTGTTTTTTTCCTTTTCAATTGATAGTGATTGTGTTGTTTCCACCTTTTAGGTTTTGTAAAAGATGCTACTATAAACATTGGTGTACAGGATTTTTTGGTATGGATATGTGTTTTCATCTCTCTTGGGTATATATCTAGGAGTGGAATTGCTGAGTCATATGGTAATTCTATGTTTAATTATTAAAGAACTGCCAGAGTATATAATATATAATATATAATATATATAATAAAATGCTGCAGATTTGCAACATCAGTCAACATGAATGAGATGAAAAATTCACATCATGTTACTTTGTCATACTACGTTCAAAAAGAATCCATTATATAACAACTTAAAAATTTAGAAAGAAAAAAAACCAGGCATTATAATTTAAAACTTTGAAAGATTTACTCCTGGATTTCCTTAAAGAACAAACTTTTTTTCAAACTTTGGAAACTAAATTAAAAATTGTATTAGTAAACACTTTTTTTTTCAGAAAAATGTTAGCTGAATGAAAAAAAATATATGTACACTTTTATTTATATCTTATTGGATGGTAAAATAAGATACTGAAAGGAGGGTGAAAAGAAGTTGAAAGCCCAGCTTTCTGTGGGTAATCCTTGTGCAGGTGAGTCACATTTGGCTTAGAGCCATCGTAGGGACTGTTTTAGAAATGTACTCTATGTCTGTATTTTTATGGCTAGTTCTTAAGGTATAGAATATGTTCCATATTACTTATTATCATGGTGTGCCAAACTAATGAATTAAAAATAGTTAATGTTGGAACTAAAAAAAAAATCTTTGCCAAGTTGGAAGAAGTGGGTTCAGACATGCCCAAGTGGTAAGGAACAGAAACATCTATCATTGATTCTGTCACTTTGCATGCAGGATATATGGCAGGATGGATATAGGTCATAATTTACAACAGATGCTGAAGTATAAAATATGTATTTAATTTTAACAAAAATTTTACATTTAAAGGAAATAGTATTTTGCTGATTGTAATATGTTAACAATATAAATATATTCTAATACTTTTATAAGGAGGAATATTTTAAGAAGTAATTAATTCATGAACAAGAGAAATGCTAATAGATATAAATGGATATATGGCCAGGAATCTGCTTTGGGGAGCACGACGCTCATGCACAGCCCAGACTGAGATCGACTAATGTACCCGAGATCTACCACTAACATACCTGCAGAGGAGTTCCTGATCCTGCTGCTTCCCTGTGGACCAATGGATGATGTTGTTTGCTGTCAGATAGGCACATATAGTTCTCATTTATATTTGTTTATTGTAAATAAGATGAATTTCCCTAAGTGCAAATAAAAATAAAAAAATAAAAATAAAATCATTTATTGCAGCGAAACTTTAGAAATTTGTAATGGATAAAAGTAAAATAAATATTTGCAAACATGAGAGAATTTGATAGAATTTGATCACTAAGTCAGGCAAATACTAAACCAAAAACATGTATCATCTTATATATATTTTTCTAACTATTCATCTCAAATGACACCAATTGATTTTACTTCTTAATTGCACCTTGAGTTTACTACCAAAACTAAGGTGTTTTGATCTTCTACCTATATTACTGAAATACCTTTAGTTATAATTTTATGTATAACATATATTTGAAAAGGAAAAATTGAGGTAAAATAAGTTTTTTCTCAGTATTTCCTTAAGTCCCCATCTTCCTTCCGGAGACAAAAATTTCATTTTTGAAATTAAATTTCATTTCATTTTCTCCTGTATCCTTAAAAATATTTCATGCAAATACAAACATAAATTAACTTAAACATGTAAAAGCACACTGACACACATTTATATTGTTATAAAGGTTGCAGCATTTTCTCTACAATGTTCTACAATTACATATTCCACTTAACAATATATCTTAGAGATAATTCCATGATAGTTTCTATAAAAACAATATTTGCTTTAAAGGTAGTATAGTATTCTCGGGCGCCTGGGTGGCTCAGTTGGTTAAGCGACTGCCTTCGGCTCTGGTCATGATCCTGGAGTCCCTGGATCGAGTCCCACATCGGACTCCCTGCTCAGCAGGGAGTCTGCTTCTCCCTCTGACCCTCCCCCCCTTCATGTGCTCTCTCTCATTCTCTCTCTCTCAAATAAATAAATAAAATCTTTAAAAAAAAAAAAGGTAGTATAGTATTCTCTTATATGAATGTACAATGACATATTTGGTACATTATACAATGTATTCTTATTATATTTTGCACATGCATAATACACTGAATGTTTCTTATTAAGGGATATTTGATATATTTCCACATATCTTGGTTATTATTAGTAAGCATGCTTCAGTGTATATTCATATTCAAACAACTTTGGACACTTGAATAGTATAATAAACTGTTGGAAGTGGTTACATATATTTTAGTCTTTGATTGATATTGACAAAATGATGTCCAGAGACTTTATATCAATGTACTCTCCCACCAATAATGTATGAAAGAACTTGTTTCTCTTCCTCCTTGTTAATTGAGCATGTAACAAATTTTTTAATCCTACCACTGCGATTAGTGAAAAATAACAATTTATAGCTTAGTTTTCCATTTCTTTTACTACAAGTGAGGTTATGTATGTTTTTGCAAGTTTAAAAATGATTTTTTTTTCTTTTTCTGTGCCTATTCATGTCACTTTGCCCAATTTTAATTGGGCTGTTGGATTTTCTTGTTGATTTGTAGGAGCTTTTAAATATGAACAAAATGAACTTTTTTCTTTCATTTATGTCTGTTTGGCTTTTGGCTTCGTTTCTGGTGGTTTGTCCAATCATTTTATAATTTTTGCCAATTCATGTTTGTACTTCTTTATCTCTTAGGACTATGCCACTCTTCTTGACATTTGTCTCTACCTGCACCCAACACATTGCCTGTCCATAGGAGGCATTATATGAATATATGTTGAAAAAAACTGTCAAATTAAAGTGTAAAGATGTTTACATTTCTTAATTCAAATCTAACTATTTCTATTCAGTTTCTATTAGCTTGTAAACTTTTTAAAGGGAGAATAATTTCTTCAAAGTCTTATTTCCTAGTTTTCCAACACAGTTTAGATTGAAATTAGGATAAAATTATGAAGCAGTTTGTGCAAAGCTGACATTTTTAAATGGTGAAAATTAAATTATATTTTAAATAATAACGTCTATATTTTGTAAACACAGTTATTTGAATTATTTGTGGTTCAGCCCAAAAATACTTGAAATTACTTCAGTATCTGACTAAAGAACTAACATGCAATGTATTATGACAATTCATGAATTTAAAACATTTTATTAGATTAATGGCTAAAAATTGAATTAAATCAGGTTTATTGCCATTAGATAATTATTTCAAATCATTAGCATGTATTAAACACACCATTTAATATTATAATCTCAAAAAAATTTAAGACTTTGAAAAGGCATTTATGTGTTCCATCAATCTCAAATCAAATTTTGCCATTAAAAAGAACAAACAATGATGTCATCACTCATAGAAGTTAATGATACAGTGAATCCCACATATGAAATGGGGCCAATTATTTGCTCAATAATCCAATATTTTCTCCATCATTAATGTATCCCTTTTTTTAATTAACAACTCTCAGAGGGTTAAAGATAAGGAAAATTTATGTTGACGAATAATGCTTCAAAACAATTTTAAACTTTAAATTTATGAGTTACATTTAATAAATTGTCAGTGTAACACATATACTATATTTAATCCTAGAAGTCATATCTTCAAAATCAATTAAGAAGGGCTTCGGTTTTGTCTTAGGATGTAGAAAGCTTAAAAGAGCATTGCTCCATCCCAACAGTGATAAGTTGGATAATTTAT
Source organism: Neomonachus schauinslandi (assembly GCF_002201575.2). Classification (NCBI taxonomy): domain Eukaryota; kingdom Metazoa; phylum Chordata; class Mammalia; order Carnivora; family Phocidae; genus Neomonachus; species Neomonachus schauinslandi. The sequence goes on from NC_058405.1 coordinate 148,055,751, forward strand.
CAATTCATAAATTTTCTCGAACCCATCAAAATACCAAGGTACGGGAAAATCAAGGAGTCTCAAATCTAAGGAAATACAGGTGTCTCTACGGAGAGACAAGATGTGAGCACTGATTAAAACATTGTTAAATACTTTAATAAATTTCTAACTGTTAAGTGTTGGCTAGTACAACAGTATAGAATCCTTGGAGCTTCAGATATAAAGGAAGATTGTACTTAATCTCAGGCTTTTGTCTGCTCCCATCTCTAAGGGCTTGTGAGAAAGATTTGGGTCAGGTGGGGGAGACTAGAGATTGCCTCCTGCTTGATCAGGTGTTGGTGAAGAAAGTGGCATCACTATGGAAAAGACACAAAGCCCCACCTAGATCATTTTTGTCTAGCTCCACTGTTGAACAAAAGCCTTAGACCACTGGGGAAGGGTCAGAAAACCCTGTATCTTTCAGGAACATGTGGAAATCCATTGCAGCTTAGAGAAAGAAAGGGGGAGAAAAGGCCTTTGGTATCAAGGCAAAGTCAGAACATTAGAGGTTCTCTGGAACTGATGGAATGATAAGGTCCCTGAGAAAGCCCCAACATCCATAAGCAGAGAGTTTGCTGAAAACTGACACTAAAGGTGGACAAGAGAGAACCCTCTCACACCTCATCGCCAGGCTACCAAAGGATGGGTGATAAGCAGAACCAGTGTACTGTTGAGAGAGGGGCAAGAACATGGAGAGAGACCTCTGTTGAGTAAATCTACAGAAAATCTAAAACAAAAGGTGGAATGGTGGTCGAGTCATCAGGACAACAAAACCCCAAATCACGTCAACCTGTCACTAGATTAACTCAAACTGCTACACTAAGAGCCTAGCATAAAAAGAGATGTGTCCATTTTCAGACATCAACAATATTTATCTCAATTTGTACTGTCTTAGACACAATGGCCAGTATTCAACAAAAATTACAGAGCAACAAATCAAGAAAAACTATATACCGTTAAGATACATTGAAAGCAATTAATAGAACTATGTTCATATAGGACCTAGGTGTTGGAACTATCTAACAGAAAATTTAAATTAACTATGATTAATGTACTTAAAAACTCTTGTTAAAAAAGTGGAAAACAGGGCGCCTGGGTGGCTCAGATGGTTAAGCGTCTGCCTTCGGCTCAGGTCATGATCCCAGGATCCTGGGATCGAGTCCCGCATCGGGCTCCCTGCTCAGCGGGGAGCCTGCTTCTCCCTCTGCCTCTCTCTCTCTCTCTCTGTCTCTTACGAATAAATAAATAAAAAATCTTAAAAAAAAAAGTGGAAAACACACATGTATTATATCAGAGAGAAAAAATTATAAGAACAGATTTTAAATTTTGTCAGAATGATGAACTCTATAAGAAAGAATCAAAGGGAACTAGCTATAAGAAACATAGTAGCTGAGGTAAGAAAAAATGCCTTTGATGGGCTTATTAATAGACTTAAAAGAGTCAAAGAAAGAAGACCGAGTAAACATGAAAGTAGTTCGATAGAAATTAACCAGGATACATTACAATGAGTTAAAAAAGAAAAAAGACCTTGAAAGACCTTGGGGTGATATTAGTGTAATATTGGTGTAATAGAAATCACAAAAGAAGAGAGCAAAAACATGGAAAGGAGGCATTATTGTAAGTTAACAACTGAGAATTTTCCAAAAATATTAAAAGGCGTGAAACCACAGATCAGAAAAATCATAGAAAACCAAGCAGAATAAATACTAAACAAAACAAATAAAACACCTGGACAAGCATAATCAAAGTGCCGAAAACCAAAGATAAAAAGAAAATCTTAAAGGGAGTCAGAGGAAAAGAACATATCACATATATATGTTCATAAATTACAGCAGACTTCTCAAGAATTTACATCAGGAATTATTGAAACCAGAAAATCAGCAAGTGACATCTTTAAAATGCCAAAAGGGAAAAAAATGTCAACCTAGAATACTCTGGCATAAAGAGCTTTACAAATATGAAGGAGAAATAGACTTTTTCAGATTAAAAAATAGAACCAAGCGTTTATAAAAACAAAAATGTTAGAAGTCCTTCAGGCAAAACATGGAGGATAAAAACTCGAATCTACACAGTGGAATGAGGAGCACTGGAAATGGCATAAGTAAAAGCACATATAAAATTAATTTTCTTTCATATTTTTAATTGCTTTATTGACTAACTAATGCAAATTGCATTATAATCAGCTCATGGTTGAATTCTGCCTCAAACCTGAAATCAGATATTTTGTGTGGTGCGTTGTTATCCAAAGCTTAATGTTGAAAATCAAATATTTATTATATCCTTTAACATAGACTAATGTCTGAATGAACCCGATCAACAAGTGAATTAAATGATAATTCTCATCCCCTGTCACTCATCATCAATATTGGATAAGACTATTTACAATTGTTAAAATAAAGCTATCACCTTTCTACTGCTTATGGAAAGCATTATAAGGAAAATGTTGGGGTGGGGAATGGAGATATAAGAAAATCTCTGTCTCCTTGAAGCATAAAATTTACCCTTCTTTAAACACAAAGACTTGCCTATTTATTTACTTAAAAATTTTTTTAGTTGAGTATAGTTGACACAGTGTTACATTAGTTTCAGGTGTACAACATAGTGATTCAACTTCTCTATACTTTATGCTGTGCTCACAAGTGTAGCTACCATCTGCCAAAGGACAATGCTATTACAATATTATTGACTATTTTCCCTGTGCTCTGCCTTTTATACCTGTGACTTATTGATTCTGAAACTGGAAGACTATATTTCCCATTCCCCTCCATCACTCATTTTACCCATCTCCACCCCCTCCTCTGGCAACCATCAGTTCGTTCTCTGTATTTATAGGTCTGATTTTGCTTTTAAACACAGATAGATTTAATTAAGTCTATTTAAATTAAATCACAGTGATGATTCCCTTGCCCTCTAAAAAAGCCTAATATGAAGTAAGATATCCTTTTGATGACATAAAAGCCAACATTTTACAACTAAAAACCTTAATACTCCAAGTTCACAATGCAGAAATAAATACTGCTTTCCAACAGCATCTGTCATTAAAATTCAGGTACAAGTCTGTTACTAAAAAAGAGTTTGGTAAGCAAGGTAAAACTTCTATTCAGTACTCTCCCCAGAATACTGCTAATAAAGAGCTAGGGGAAAGAAGGTTGAAAGCCAAAAAATCTATGTCAGCAAAATGTTCATAGAGTTTAATGACAAATATAATCCTGTCCCTTCCAGTTTTCCTAAGGAGCTCCACAATTCTGCATCATTTGGAGGTCAGTGCATAATTCTGACATCCAAGGTTATTGTAACAGTCAGAAAGAATGTTCTCAAGTGATAAAAATTTCTAACTTGTCAAACATTTAGTTGTTTTATTTCTCAGGCAAGTTATACTGGCAAGTACATCTATGGGAGACTTTACATATCCTTCTTGATCATTGTGGACAGGGAGTTTTCAACTAAGAAACAAAATATAAAACATCACAAAATCATATACTTTGCAAAAACATAGAACTCTCCAATATATCCTATCCAGGGGATCTTATGGGATCCCTTCAAAAACAGTGTCAGTAAAGCAGGGAGGAAAATTGGACGTATGCTTCTTTATACACAATAAAGGAAAATAATGAATTCTTAAATATCATTAGGATGAGAAGCCTCTTCATCCAAAAAAGAGACAACAGACGTGTCAGGGGAAAATTAGCATAGAAAATAAAATAGCAAATATAACACCGACTAGAAAAAAAAATTAGCTAATTATATGCTTTCATCTTTGCTTACGAGAGGAGTAAAGCCTAATTTTTAAAGAAATGGAAAAGTTTAGGGAATGCCAAGAGTATTTTTTCACGCATTATAGCTCTTTGGCATAGAATCTATATGCATTTATCCAGATGTTATGGATGGAAATTATGGGATTTGATGGTAACTGGAAGTGCATTTGAAGTACAGAACAGTAATAAAATGAAAATGGATGAGTATGTTTGGAAAAAAACAATTCTATTTTATTCTTTTTTTTTTTTTATTTTTTATTTTTTTTATTCTTATGTTAATCCCCATACATTACACCATTAGTTTTAGATGTAGTGTTCCATGATTCATTGTTTGTGCATAACACCCAGTGCTCCACGCAGAATGTGCCCTCCTCAATACCCACCACCAGGCTAACCCATCCTCCCACCCCCCTCCCCTCTAGAACCCTGTTTGTTTTGCAGAGTCCATCGTCTCTCATGGTTCGTCTACCCCTCCGATTTCCCCCACTTCATTCTTCCCCTCCCGCTACCTTCTTCTTCTTCTTTTTTTTTCTTAACATATATTGCATTATTTGTTTCAGAGGTACAGAATTCTATTTTATTCTTAAAGGAATTTAGGATCACACTGTGTTATAAGTGCCAAAACACATTGGAGATAAAGACACAAGCACAAAATTGCCTTTTTCCTAAAATTCACACTTGAAATAAAGTTACAGTAGAGTGAAATTTCCTAAAAACAGTTTTGATGTGAACTATTTAATGGTCTCTAAAAGATACATTTTAATAACATATATAGTATAAAAAAAGACTTTCTGACTATGCTCGGGTGAGTATTCCTTCCACAGGAGGTGATTGTGAAGTGTGTCGGACATGGTGGGTAAGAGCATAAACTCTGGATCTTGCGGACAGGGGATAAAACTCAGGTGTATCATGTGTGAACTTTGTGACCTTGGACAGGTGACTAAACTGGCTTGCCTTATCTGTAAAAGGTAAGAGTCCCCACCTTGAAGAATTCCTGTGAGGATTTAAGTCGATTAATGAAAATGATTGTGATCATTATTACCATGTAATTCTGTACAGAGTTTACTCGGTTATGATTATACTGACCATCAATACTGACCATTTTTTTTAAAGACTTTAGTCATTTGAGAGAGAGAGAGATCATGCGTGGGGGCGGGGGAGGCACAGAGGGAGAGGGAGAAGCAGGCTCCCCGCTGAGCAGGATCATGACCTGGTGGAAGGCAGACATTTAACCAACTGAGCCACCCAGGCATGACCACTTCTGATGCCAAGTGGGACTATTCTTCTTGTCTCATGAATGATATCAGCTCAGATGGTGCCTTAGGTTGTGTTAACACTGCTCAGAGACCATGAAGAGATCACCCTGGTTGCTGGGAAAAGGAAAGGACATGGCACTAAAATTCATTTAGCACATATGATACAATGATAATTGTCTGTTTATATTTGGATTAGAAACTTAAAAAAAGGGGGGAAACTTTTGATCCTCTCAAAAATCTTATAGGAATTAAAATTTAAAAATATTTTATAAAGAAACTTAAAGTACAAAGTACCTAATTCATTTTTTGAGATGTAAATTTCATTCAGAAAATATATTTGAAGAATTATTCAATTGAATGAACTAATAAAAATTTAATATTATTCAAATAACTTCCAAGTAATTCATGCTTTAGAACCAAGATTTTATTTCTGTTACGTGTTTGTCTTTTTGTTTTATTCAAGATTAGTATAAGGAAAAAAGGTCATTTAAAATTATACAAGGATCATGTTAATCCTTGATATTCTTTTAACAATTATATCATTCTGAAACCTGTTGTTCAGACTAAATGCACCAGTTCTCAGGGAGTAATCATAAAAATAAAGTTACCATTTTGATCTTCCTAGAAGATCAAATTTACTTAAAGCGACACTCATGGTCTCATGCTCATCATTAACTCATCTAAGCACATTTTCAAAGTTTGACAGTAGGGTTCCAGAACTTAATTATAATCCCTAGAAATAAAGAATGAAGGGGCATTTACAGATCATCTACTCTTTTCTTCACCGAAAAGCAGAGAAAGGAAAAGTGGCTCCCAGTTAAGTAAAAATAACTAGATTGAACGTGCAGTGACCTAGCTTCTAAGGCCCAGTTCTGTCATTATTTAATTTCCAAGAATGATGTGTGAAAACTGTTTAGTTGTGAAAATTTAAAAGAATAGTAATACTACTACGAATAAGAAAAAATAAAAGTGTATTCCTTTGAAGTTATTAAAGAATAAATGAATACATGTGATATAAGTCTAACTTTTGTTAAAAGGAAGTTCAGTGGTATTGTTAGGATTTCCAAAGAATCCCACCTTCTAGTTCTCAAGAATATCCCCAGTGGGATCATGCATTAACTTCTTTTGCATAATATGACTCCCAAGTGTAATGGGAGGGAACGCGCCAAGAAGAATGGGTCTGGTGGCCAAAGAAGCACTTCCTTGGTACTCAGCAACATTGAACAAAACAAAGAGCAACAAAAGCCTCCCTTCTACCCAATAATGCAAAGGATTGGGAAGAAATCTCTACTTGGCTGGTAATGTCATATGATAGTTGCAATTAGAACAGCACAAGCAGAAATGAGAAAGAGAAAACAATGGGAAAGAAAAAAATAGAGAATATAAGAGAAAACATGAGTGCTACCATACAGCAAAAATCATGCTCCTTAGTCCAATGCCCCACAATGGAATCTCAAGCTATATGTACACAGCACGGCATACTGACTTAAGAAAAGAACATTTATTTGGAGAGTAGTTCCACGGAGAAAAGTTTACATACAAAAAATAATATTAACTTGTCTAACATCACTTATTTTTCAGGGTTTCTATACAGCTGAGGGTTTAGCTTTCTCTTTCAGTGACATAACATAAATTGTTGCACTTATTATTATGATTCGATTTTTACTCATTTATGAAAGTGAGAACCACTTTTAAAAGCTGGATTGTTTCCTTATCGGTATATTATTTAGCCTCAAAATGTAGTAGGAAGAAAAAAAAAAAAAAGTAGTGTGAAGTAAGTCCTCAATAATTCCTTGTTGATTTTATCTTCACTAATTCATAATGATGAAATTATATTTACTCCTATTTATACTAAACCTTTAACTCCTTCACGCCCATTCTAATTGCATTAAATATTGATTTTAATGGCAATTTAAAACATACATTATTAAACATAAAACACATTGCTCACATCTATTGAACTGTTAAAAATGATTAGATCTATGCCATTTTTGTAACATTATGCATGAATGTATTTGACTTCTAAACATTATCACTAATTTAAGTAATGAAATGTACTGATATATCCCCAACTTAAGTGAACTGGTATTAAAATGCATTGCCGGGCCGTGGTGCTGGGAGCCTCGCGGGCACGGCGCCGTTACTCGCGGTCGGGAGTTGGCGGCCGCACAGCGCGGAGCGCACATCGCGCCTTCGCAGTAGCAGCGGCAGCAGCAGCGGGGGCGCCCCCGCCGTCACGGCCCCTGCGCTGGTGCAGCCGCCCTCGCTCCCTCTGCTCTTCTTCCCTTCACTCGCACCACGGCTGATCAGTTGACCGAAGAACAGAGTGCTGAGTTCAAGGAAGCTTTCTCCCCATTTGACAAAGCTGGCGATGGCACCATCACGACAAAGGAACTTGGAACCGTCATGAGGTCACTGGGTCAGAACCCAACAGAAGCCGAGTTGCAGGATATGATCAACGAGGTGGCTGCTGACGGAAATGGCATCATCGACTTCCCAGACGTTTTGACTATGATGGCTAGAAAAATGAAAGATACAGACAGTGAAGAAGAAATCCGCGAGGCATTCCGAGTCTTCGACAAGGATGGCAACGGTTACGTCAGCGCGGCGGAGCTACGTCACGTCATGACCCACTCAGGAGAAAAACTAACAGATGAAGAAGTAGATGAAACGATCAGAGAAGCAGTTATTGATGGAGATGGGCAAGTCAACTATGAAGAATTCGTACAGATGATGACTGCAAAATGAAGGCTTACTTTCAACTCCTTTCCCCCCTTCTAGAAGAATCAAATTGAATCTTTTATTTACCTCTTGCCAAAAAAAAAGTTCATTCACTCATTCTGTTTCTATATAGCAAAACTGAATGTCAAAAGTACCTTCTGTCCACACACACAAAATCTGCATGTATTGGTTGGTGGTCCTGTCCCCTAAAGATCAAGCTACACATCAGTTTTACGATATAAATACTTGTACTACCTTAATGATAAGGAAGCACCTAATGGACTCCTTGCAGTTCCATTTGCTCATGATTAATACACTGTTTGGACTGGCCAGTTTTTCATGCATGCAGCTTGACAATTGAGCACAGTCAGCCATTTGTATTAAAAACAAAAAATGAAAAAAAAAACAAATTTAAAACTTTTTCAAATGGGTTCTAGTTCAGTTTGTTAGTATAAATTGTCAGAGCTGGTTTACTGAAAACAAAACATTTAAAATTGGTTTACCTCAGGATGCTGTGCAGAAAAATGGGTGAAGGATAACCTGTCTAGACGCAGCCCCACTTAGCAGGACGGCCCTCTCGTACTTCCGGGCGCCCCCACCCATGGTGACCATGACACTCATCGTGGTGGCATGCCGTGTGTGTTGGTTTAGCGTTGTCCCGTGTTGTCTTTGAGCGAAATGGGTGTCAGGCTGTCAGCATTCACACACATTTTTTTTTTTTAAACCTTTACCAAGGGAGCATCTTGGGACACTCTGTTTTTAAAACCTCCTGAACCATGACTTGGAGCCAGCAGAGTAGGTTGTGGCCGTGGACTTCAGCACAAGCATCAACATTGCTGATCAAGAAATTACAATTTACGTCCATTCCAAGTTGTAAATGCTAGTCTTTTTTTTTTTATTCCAATGAAAAAAGACCATTAACTTAAAAAAAATGTATTGCCAGTGCAAAATTTTAGAAATGTATTGTAGTACCCCCCCAAATCTTCCTTCTTTCCTTCCTTCTCTTCCGTTCCTGCTGCCAGCCCCATACTTCAGTTTCTGATGATTTTAAGATTATGCAGTGGTTTAAGATGATGAAGTGACCTTCATGCCTACATTTTTACCCACTTTAGCAGTTCCTGTGTGTTTCTGAAAAATTAATGGTTCAAAAGCATTTATTCCATGTGTCATTCTCCTATTAAGAAAGTCCATTGGTTTTCCGATGGAATAAAATCCACACTTCTCACCCTAGCCTTTAAAGTGTCCCACAGTCTGGCCACGATCTAGCTGCAGTTCTGGCTGTGTGTCAGCCAGAACCGTGAACTTCTCTAAAACCACTCGTGACCTGTGAATATTTGATTCCATTTTCTCCATCTAGAATGCCTCTCCTTCCATTTGTGTTTTTTGTGCTTGAAATATTCAGCCTCAGCCATGAGTTAATTACCTTTCTTACTGAGAACGGGTATTTGTATCACACATTTTGCTTTAATCACTCTATCATAGTTTTGCAAATATGTTTCATGTCTACTTCTATTTGGTAAACTACTATCTAACAAGGGTTATTTTGTTTTCTTTGCAATCCCCTCTCTGCTCAGCATCTTGCCTTTCTCATAGCCGACTCATTAAATATTAAACTAAAATCATCGAACTGAAACGTCAATGTGCCTTATTTATCTCTTTCATGATTTTCAAGCTTCCATGCTCAGCACTGAATATTAAATGTTCTGAAATTGATATGACTTAAAAAATACTTGAATTGTTTTTACTGAGGTATAATTGACATATAATATTATTTTCAGGTGTACAACATAATGATTTGATATTTGTATACACTGCAAAATGATCACTGCAGTAAGTCTGGTTTCCCACTATCACCATATAAACTTACATGACATGCAATGCAATATTGTTGACTATGGTCACTATACAGTACATTACATTCCCATGACTTATTTAATTTATGAATGGAAGTTTGTATCTCCTGACCCCCTTCTCCCAGTTCACCCACTCCCAATCTCCCTCCCTCTGGCAACTACCAATCTGTTCTCTGCATCTATGAATTTTGTCTTTTGTATGTTTATTTCGTTTTTTAGGTTCAATGTATAAGGTTTGTCTTTCTCTGTCTGATTTATTTCCCTTAACATAATACCATCCATGTTGTGACAACAATCCATGTTGTCACAAACAGCAAGATTTCATTCCTTTTTATGTCCAAGTATTCCATTGTGTGTGTGTATATATATCTTCTTTATCCATTCACTCATTGATGGACACTTTGGATGTTTCTATATTTGGCTATTGTGAATAATGCTGCGATGAACATAGGGGCCCATACATCTTTTCAAACTAGTGTTTTTGTTTTCTTCAGATAAATGCCCAAGGTGGAATTGCTGAGTTATATGCAGTTCTATCTTTAGCTTTTTGAAGAACTTCCATACTGTTTTCCAGAGTGGCTGCACCAATCTACATTCCCAGCAACAGTGCACAAGAGTCCACTTTTTTCCACAGCCTTGACAACACTTGTTATTTCCTGTCTTTTTGATAACCATTCTGACTGGGGTGAGGTGATATCTCGTTGTGGTTTTGATTTGCATTTCCCTAATGATTAGTGATGTTGAGCATGATCTTTTCCTGTGTCTTTGGCCATGAGGGCAGGATCGCAGTGGCAGGAGAGGGCAGGGCTGGGGCCAGCAATGCTAACAAGGTACGGGGAAAATGCAGAAATGGTGCCTGCCAATGCCTCCATCCCTGGGGAGAGTTCTGACAGACGCTTGTCCCTCCGGCACGTGCTTTAAGTTTAGCTAGTGAAACTCCTTCACATACGGTGTAGGTGCTTTTCAACTTGCTGCTTTGGGGCTGGGTCCGCAGGTAGCTAAGTCTGAACAGTCTAGTAGAATGAAATACAAACCAGGTATAATGAAATTTTCAGCATCTTTGAGTCAGAATTTAATGATATGGTGAAAGGTGATCTTTGAAAAATTTTTGGTTTGATTTGCATAATTCATTAAGTCTCCATATGTCTCCACATGACCTTTTATATATCCTACGAGCTGCTAAAACATTTGACATTTCTTATTTGCTAAGTTTAAATAATTCAAGCAATGAATTTTCCAACCAGTGGCAATTGTTTTTGTCTAAATATCATTTTATTAGAACCAGAATTTATCTTGCATGTTGCTGTTTTACCCAGCGAACATTTGCATAATACTAAACATTTGTTGTCCATGTTTTTTGTTCACACCCTTCAAATTCTTTTAGCCCTCTTACTCATCAATTGGCCAAGCTGAAAAGATTTAGTTTTTTTCATCTATTTGAATAAATCAGTACCATATTTTTAAAAGAACCTTTCTATTCTTCATGTATTCTTCTTTGTATTCCTATCAACTTTTAGAAGACTGATAAAACATACCTGGAATAATACTCAAGGTGGTTTTAAAAGAGAAATACAGAAACAATAATTATAACAAAATTAAATATTCAAGGGCAAAAAAAAATGGCTTCTAACAAGTGTTCCATTATCAAACTACATAATTAAGACAAACCTGTTCTCTATTACTTCATAGGATTTGGCAGAGGAAGACTTTGAACTGTGAACTGAAGAAGAGAGAGGAAAGAACCATGAGCAGATAGTTTACAGATGTGTTCACTAGGCTTTTGCTAGTGTGCGCTGAAGTCTGAAGAAAATAACTTATAATTGTTCTTTGAATTTCACGTGTTGCTTTATGTCAGCATGCAAAAGTTTCCATTGACATAATTAATTTAACATTAAATCCCACCTTCCCACTCTTGCTTGTGGATGGAACAACCACACATACTGATCAATATTTATCTTTGACTATCTAACATCTTTTTAAACAATTGAGAGTAAGCGCTGGGAAACAGATTTTCATGGCAGCCTGTATAACCTCTGCATTATCGGAGACTCAGACTTGATGTGGTGGCTGCCTCTCACTTTCCCTCCCAAATAAATTCTACATGTTCGCAAAAAAGAAAACACTGTATGCCAAGGTTGTGGAAGCTCGCTAGTGTAAAATTTATGAAGCTTAACATGTAGGAGAATCTTAGGAGATATTCACCATACATTATGTGAAAAATACCCTCAACATAAATCATGTTAGGTGGTGTTTAACAAAAAATTATTTAAAACAACAAAATATGGATTTTATTATTTATAAAGCCTTTTCTAGGTGAAAAGACATAATTAGACACAAATAAGTAACTGGTCAATTTAAAATGAATCAAAATCCACCCACTTGAGCATCTATGTCTTCATGACTGCAAGACTGCTGGCTTTGGCTCCTGTTTTTAAGAACATTTTGCCATTAGAATCAGTCCTCATAATTATACACCAAAGACAGATCTTTTTATTTAGAATATCCCTGTTAAATTTTGTAATTATTACTTTGGGACAGAGGTCAAAGAGAGGCCTGTCTTAATCTTTGTTAAACTTCATCATGCCTGTGAACTAAGAGCTTTCCATCTTTACAGCCCAGAGAACATACTACTAAAAACTGAGACACAACTTCTGTAAGTTGCCTTATTCAACAATCATTTATTACAAATTTTCTTTGTACTTGGCACTAAATTAAATGCTTAGAATACAGGAGAAAATAAAAACATACATATGTGCATACACACACACACACACACACACACTCCCCACTCAGTTTCTGTCCTGTGAGACTCTCAGTTTAGTCAGGAATATAGATGTAAAAACATATCCTAATACAGGCAGAGCCTTGTATACACACAAAAGATTTTTGGACAGTATTTTAAAGAAATGCAGAGTTACATAATGATTTTAAGTTGGGGAGTTAAGTGATTATATTAAAAGTGGGGAAGATAGCTTTGTAGCCCTAAGGAAGATGCATTGGAGTAGGAGAAAGAAGACATATTACTTTAATCGTACTGTCTTTATTTCTCTCTTTAGCCTCTATCCAAGGAGAGAAAAGGGAAAGGAAAAGGGGTAAAGCAGCAAGGAGAGCTTTAGGGGTGGAAAGTAAGGTGGCAGGATGGCATAGGAGATAGAACAGGAAAGAAGTATCAGATAATGGGGGAGGAGGAAGAGATGGGCATTGTGTTCTTGCTGCTGTCCATGTGTCCGCGGCCAGATTAACGGGACAGTGAGCAGGGCACCCGGGCAACTCTCTTTTAGGGATTGCTAAAACAATCTCTCTATTAGGGATTGCTAACAACATGAACGGGGCAAAATTGTGGTGGCTGCTAGTTAGCTAAGGTGTTTCCTTGTAACTGTTAAAATATAAATTGAAATTATTTTCTCCCAAAGAAGGCAACATTTTGACAAGAAATTATAACAAACTAAATAAAACCCTCTTTACATTCATCAATCCTGCCCTTAATACATAATGTTAATTATACCTTTAAACAATAGCAGTTTGCTGGGACAAAATATTATTAGCTTGCCTGTTGCGCCAAATGACAAACTTGGCTGCGGCAACCCCATGTCTCTGTCAATCCCTGAATATGCACTTAGATATTTTGTTCTTTCTACAGGAATGAAGAATGGAAAGTGGAGGCCAGAGAGGAGGAAGCTGTTTGGAGAAAGAGAAACATTGGCTTTAGTCTAACCATACATAAATACAAATGCATCCAATATAACTTTAAAAAAACCTGACAATCCTTAGATATTTTGGAAACTAACACATTATCAGATATGTCATTTGCAAATAACTTCTCCCGTTCTGTAGGTTGTCTGTCAGTTTTGTTGATTGTTTCCTTTGCTGTGCAGAAGCTTTTATTTTGATGTAGTCTCCATAGTTTATTTTTGCTTTTGTTTCCCTTGCCTCAGGAGACATATCTAGAAAGATGTTGTTATGGCTGGTGTCAGAGAAATTACTGCCTGTGCTCTCTTCTAGGATTTTTATCATTTCTGGTTTCATGTTTAGGTCTTTAATCCATTTGTGTTTATTTTTGTGCGTGGTGTAAGAAAGTGGTCCAGTTTCCTTCTTTTGCATGTACCTGTGCAGTTTTCCCAACTCCATTTGTTGAAGAGACTGTCTTTTTCCCATTGCATATTCTTGCCGCCTTTGTCACAGATTAATTGACCATATAATCGTGGGTTCATTTCTGGGCTTTCTGTTCTGTCCCATTGACCTATGTAGAGGTTCTTCAAAGAATTAAATATAAAACTATCACATGATCCAGTAATCATACTACTGGGTATTTCCCCAAAGAATATGAGAATGCTAATTTGGAAGTATATATGCACCCTTATGTTTATTGCAGCATTATTTACAATAGTCAAATTATGGAAGCAGCTCAACTGTCCATCAATAAATGAATGGATAAAGAAGATGTGGTGTATATATACACACAATAGAATATTATTCAGCCATAAAAAAGAATGAATCTTCCCATTTGCAACAACATGGATGAATCTAGAGTATAATGCTAAGTGAAATAAGTCAGTCAGAGAAAGATAAATATCATATGATTTCACTCATATGTGGAATTTAAGAAAAATAAACAAACAAAGGGAAAAAAAGAGACAAACCAAAAGCCAGACTCTTAACCATAGAGAACAAACAAATGGTTACCAGAGGAGAGGTGGATGGGGTAACGGGATGGATGAAATAGGTGAAGGGGATTAAGTGTACACTTTTCATGGTGAGCACTGAGTAACATATGGAATTGTTGAATCACTATATTGTACACCTGAAACTAATATAACTCCAACTTAAACTAATATGTTGAAGTTGGAGACTTCAACATCCCTCTCATTCAACAACGGCAGTATGTTAAGTATATTGGAATTAAAATTAAAAACTTAATAAAAAGAAGACAGAAGAAGAAGTGTTACAGCACAATCCCCTAGGATTCTGGAGCAAAACAATACTTTCTCTAGCAAGGAACTACTTGATTTTTTAAAAAGTAAAATATGGTTAAATACAATAAACTTTCTTGCTTCTCTTGAGTTTTCTGAATTATATTCGACAACAGAAGCCAAAATTATAACACTACCTAATGTAGGTCTAACTGTATGTAGAAGAAATATTTAAGATATATAAATAGGTATGAGTAAAAGGACATAAAGTTGCTACACTGTAGTCTAACTGCTAAAATGTCATAACAGTAGACTGATTTTATGTATACATAATGTAATACCCAAAGTAACCACTAAAAAGCTATACAAAAGACATACTCAAAAAATACATGAATCAAAATAGAATTCTAAAAAATTTTAAGTAGAACATAGGAAGGCAGGAAAAAAAAGAAATAATATCAGAATAAGCAGAAAACAAAAAATAATATGGCAGGGTGCCTGGGGGTGACTCAATTGGTTAAGCATTTGACTCTTGATTTCACCTCAGGTCATGATCTCAAGGTTGTGGGATTGAGCTCCATGTGAGGCTCTGTGCTCAGAGTGGAGTATGCTTGAGATTCTCTCTCTCCCTCTCCTTCTGCCTCTCCCAGCCACCAATCTCTCTCTCAAATAAATAAATAAATAAATAAATAAATTAATTAAATCTTTAAAAAATAATATGGCAGACTTAAACTCTTAAATATTAATTGTTATATTAAATATAAAGTGTCTTAATGAACCAATTAAAAGATAGATTAGGGACGCCTTGGTGGCTCAGTCAGTTAAGTGACTGGCTCTTGATTTCAGCTCAGGTTATGATCTCAGGGTCATGAGATCAAGCCCTGTGTTGGGCTCCACTCCGGGCATGGAACCTGCTTGAGATTATCTCTCTTCCTCTTCCTCTGCCCCTCGCCACTTCCCTCTGTCTCTCTCAAAAACAAACAAACAATTTAAAAAATGAAAGAGATCGGCAGAGAAGATTAAAAAAAATTTAAAAAATGAAAGAGAGAGATCAGCAAGGAAGATGAAAAGAAAATATGATCCAAATATATGCTTCCTACAAGAAACTAATTTCAAATAAAACAGTAAAATCAGGTTGAAGAAAAACTCTGGAAAAGGGTATATCAGGCAAACATTAATCAAAAGATAGTAGGAGTAACTATCCTAATACTACATAAAGTAGAATTTAGAGCAAAGAAAATTATCAGAGATAGGCAGACATTACTTAATGATAAAAGGGTCAATGCACCAAAAAGATGTAATGATCCTAAATGTTTACATACCATAAACAGAACAGGAAAATATGTAAAGCAAAAACTGAAAGAAGAAAAGGAGAAATAGATAAATCCATAACTATCATAGTTGGAGACTTCAACATCCCTCACAACAGCTGATAGACAGAAAACCAACAAGATATAGTTTAAAGTGCACCATTAACAAACAGGATCTAATAAAGATTTATCAAACACTTCGTTCAACAACGGCAGAATACTCATTCTTTCCAAGTACTCATGGAACATATACCAAGATGGATCACGGGCCATAAAAATAACCTCAACAAGTTTTCTAAAAATGAAATTATGTGGAGTATCTTCAACCACAATTAATCAAGCTAGAATTCATTAATGAAAAGATAATAGGTAAATCTTCTAACACTTGGAAACTAATAAATACACCACTGAATAATTCATAGCTCAAAGAGGAAGTCTCAAGGGATATCAGGAAATACATCAAATTGAATGAAAATCAAAAACTATGATACATCAAAATTTGGGGACATAGTTAAAGCAGTGCTGAGAGAAAAAATTATAATACTAAAAAGATAGTAGAAAAGAGGTAAAGTCAAAATCATCTATGCTCAAGAATCTAGAAAAAGAAGAGCAAAATAAATGCAAAGAAAATAGAAAGAATTAATAAAAATAAGAGTAGACACTGGAACACCTGACTGGCTCTGTTCATAGAGCACGTGACTCTTGCTCTCTAGGATCATGGGTTCAAGCCCCATGTTGGGCATAGAGATTACTTAAAAAAAGTAAGAGTATACATCACTGAAATTAAAAACAAAAAAGATAGAGAAAAATCGGTGAAACAAATTCTTCAAAAACATTAATAAAATTGGTAAATTCCCAGCAAGACTGAGAAATGAGAAAACACACAAATTAACCATATCAGGAATGAAACAGGAGGTATCACTCAGACCCTATAAACATCAATAGGATAATAAGGGCATCCTATGAACAAATCTTGATTATATCTTGACTCTATTAATGTCAATATCCTGATAATGATTTGCATTGTAGTTTTGTGTTATATTACGATTGAGGCAAACTGTATACACAGGATCACTCTATTATTTCCCACAATGGCATATATATATATCCAAAATTATCTCAATATAAGAATTCTATTTTTAAAAACAGGCAGGTATATGCAATGCCTTTAATAATTTTAAGAAAATTAAATTTGTGAGGATCTAATATTAAAAATATTTATCACAAAATTTAAAAAAATATAAAAAATAAAAACAAGCAGGTGCTGACATGCTACTGCACCCTCATGGAAACTTTGTATCTATGGGTTATCAAGTGACTCTGGGACTGTAATTGCTCATCATCCGTTTTTAAACTAAGGAAGAGAAGATATGTATATATACTTTTAGATATGATTTTATTATGTTATTGATATAGAAATACAATTTTATTGGAATATAATTTATTATTATATATAAATAATATAAAATTCATCTATTTAAAGTATACAAATGAGTTGTTTTTAATATATTCAGAGTTGTATAACTATCATCACAATCAATTTTAGAGTATTTTCATCACTCCAAAAAGAAACTTTTTACCCATTAGCAGTCACTCCCTTAGCCTCACCCCTCTACCCTCGACCCCAGTGTAAGCAACTACTAATATACTTTCCCTTTCTAAAGAATTGCCTATTCTGGATATTTCATAGACATGGAAACATACAATATGTGGTTCTTTGTCACTGGCTTCTTTCAATCATCATGATGTTTTCAAAGAGCATCCCCTGGGAAGCCATTATTCTGTCCCCAAAGATGTTCACAGCAAACCCTGAAACTGTAAATATGTCAGATTACACAGCAAAGGGGATTAAAGTTGCAGATGGAATTAAGGTTGCTAATGAGCTACCTTAAAGTAGAGGAATTATCCTGGATTGTGGAGTGAGCCTAATATAACCACAAAAGTCCTTAAAAATGGAAGATGGAGGCAGAAGAAGAGGTCAGAGTGATGGGATGTGAAAAGGACTAGATCCACCGTTGCTGGTTTGAAAGATGAAGAAACAGGGTCATGCGCCATGGAATGTGGCTCCTTCAGTGGCTGGAAAAGGAAAGAAAAAGAAATTCTCTCCTACAGAGAATTCAAGGTGTCCACTGACACCTTGATTTCAGCTGGGTGAGACTTCCAACCTACAGAACTGTATTTGTGTTGATTTAATTCACTCAATTTGCATTAAGTTGTTAACAGTAGCAATAGAAAACTGTATATATTTTTAATATAAGGCCTTACTGTTATAGAATTCCCCCTAAGTAATGTGTAGCTCCATTCCATAGATTTAGTATGTTTTCTCTTCATTTTAATTCATCTCAAAGTATTTTCTAATTTCCTCTCTGATATCTCCTTGCTCTATTGTTTTTTAGGATTGTGTTTTTTAATTTTCACATATTTGTGAATTTCCAAAATTTATTTCTATTATCTCTTTCTAGTTTTATTTCATTGTGATTAGAGAACATACTTTGTATGATTTCAATCCTTTTGAATGTATTTATTGAGGCTGTTTTTGGCTATGGCGTATCGTGGAAAATGCCCTAAGTGCACTTGAAAAAGTGTGTATCTGCTGTTGTAATGCTCTTTAAATCCAGGGAAAAATCAGAGTGAACATCATTAGGCAAAGAAATGAAAAGTTGTGAGGTGTACATAAATATCAGAGACTATTTACGTTTGACTCTACTTTTTAGGATCAGTGTGACTATGAACGTAAGTTGTAGATAGACCATGGGGAATTTTTAACAGGGTACAGAATATGGAAATATTTTTTCTAAGTTTTAAACAAGTAGCAGGTGGGGGCACCTGGGGTAAGCATCTGCCTTCCGCTCGGGTCATGATCTCGGAGTCCTGGGATGAACCCCGTGTCGTTGGGCTCCCTGCTCAGTGGGGATCCTGCTTCTCCTTCTCCCTCTACCCCCCACCTCCACCCCCAGCTCGTGCTCTCTCTCTAAAATAAATAAATACAATCTTTTAAAAAAAATAGTGAGTGATTTTTAAACTGGAGAACAAATGTTCATTTCCTTATTTCTGGATAGAAAACGCTTGACACTAAAGTGGAAAAAATTCCAAACTATGGTAGTGAGATTCACAATTTAAGTGTTCCTAAAAGAAAACATATCCCTTATATATGGGCTTTAAAATTAAATTCAATTTGTCAGTGTTGGAAAAATGTCCACTGCTGGTTTCCATCTCTGGCTCCTACCCGTTGGCAACCCATTCTGTGAGAAACTACATCTCACAGAATACATCTGATTTCTTTAACCCAGCCTCCTAGAAATCAGTTTGGTTGCATGGAAATATAGAGAATTTAGTTTGATATATCTAAGTTATAAATAGTAGCGGAAGTTAAGCTGCTAGAGATTGTGAAGCTTACGTATTTGTTACTAATCTTTAATATTGAATAGTTTTATATTTCTTCTATAAACTGAAAGTATAGTTTTACAGCTAAGTTCTGAGATAATACTGGTGTTCCAAAAAGTTAATCTTCCCAAGAATCTTTATTTATATGCTTTCTCCATATGTTATCATTTCCAAATAAATTTTCTAGTACAGTATGACATTTTTTTTTAAACCAGAAGCATCAACGTGGGAGGATATTTTAAAGATGCATTAAAAAATCTCATTGGATTCATTTCAGACTTAGAAGATCTATTTAATGATGTTTTAAAGTTGAAATACAATTTCTGATGTTATTTCTTGGGCATTAAAACTCATTAGCTGGAAGTTGAGGATTGAGTTATTACAATAACAACAGGCACATTGCTGTTCCACTACAATTGCACTCTGAATACAGATGAACTAAATTCTGTGGAACAGCTTTGCAGCCCTGCTGTTCAATGCTGTTATGACTTGGGTTCTGTTCTTGTCATCTCTCTGAACCTTCAGGAAATCACATTGATCTAGGAATACATTTACATAAGTAACCATCATTTTGACATCTATTTACGAATTTTCTAGGCTGATGACAGCTGTGCCTATATGATGCCACTATTTGCAAGTAAAATATATTTTTATCCCACGTTCTGATTTTAGTCCTATAATCAACACTACCAGGACACAAACCAATTGCAAGAAATGGAGATTTATATGGTGTGCACCTCCATGGAATCAGTAATATGCAGCTGGAGAATTTGGCTTTACAGAGGTCTGTAGAGAGTAAATGCTACTGTTTCCAAGAGAAGTTAATCTGCCCATTATAATCGATCCATCTACAAAGGTAAATAGATGGTTAAGTCAAAGAAAAAAGATACCTCTGTTAAGTCATAATTAGGTCAATCGGGATTAGATAAAAGAAAAAAGTAGTGGTAAGTCTAAAACACATTGGTGGTCATAAAATCACAAAATAGAATGTTCAGTGCAGATTATGGGCATCATTTTTACCAGAATCTGAAAATAATTTTGGAATTGATACGCCCCTTTGTGATTTTAAATGGCAATCAAATGTAGGCATTTTTTTATAACCTAAATAGCATCACAGGGAAAAGAAACAGAGCTAAAAAGATTTTTTGCAGCCCTAAGCACTTTGAAGATTATGGTTTCCTGCTTCGGCTTAAAATCAAAAAAAACAAACAAACCTAAATTATAAAGTAATTGTAAGAAATTGTAAAATGTTCTGATTTTCACCATGAAAGCTACTTCACAATTTTTGAAATATCAAAAATCAAGTTATTTCAAAAACATTGGTGATGCCCCACCTTGTTGCATGCTGTTGGTCTCCCTGTGGGTAAGACGAATGGCTGTGCCAGGAGATGTTCTGCCAACTGGGTCTGATGATCTTTAAAATCCCAACATCATACTGTTCATTTTGTTGGGAGGATGGGCACATGTGGTTATGAGAGTAGTATGAATGGGGCAGCGAAGAGAAAAATAACAACCTTCTAACCTTCCCTTTGCGGCTGCATTATACTTCTAATGAGAACCACTAGCCTTTGCCAGTCCAGATGAAAACGAGCCATGCAGGAGTTTAATCACACATTAAGTTGACACACCTCGTTTTACAGCTCTCTACAATGTAAAACGCTAGAAATCTGTAAAAGATGTCAATTTTCTGTTTTCAAATTTTTTTCAAACATGTTCATGAGCATGGGTATATAATTTAATAACATGGCAATCAGATTTTAAAATCTAAATTGATTTGTTCTCTACATATATCAATCAAGTCTAGAACATGCTCTTTTCTTACGAGTTTTTGGTCTTAAATTTCTCTTTTCTGACAAATGAGACACTGTTCAAATCTTACTAATGAACCTAATATTTTCCCATTGAATTGGACAGATTAGTTCATTGTATTTTAAAATGAAAATAATTTTGGGCGCCTGGTGGCTCAGTTGGTTAAGCGACTGCCTTCGGCTCAGGTCATGATCCCGGAGTCCTGGGATGGAGTCCCACATTGGGCTCCCGGCTCGGCGGAGAGCCTGCTTCTCCCTCTGACCCTATCCCCTCTCATGCTGTTTCTCTCTCTCTCTCTCTCAAATAAATAAATAAATAAAATCTAAAAAAAAAAGAAAAGAAAAAAGAAAATAATTTTCCATGGGAAAATGTGTGAGATTTTAAACCTCCATAGTGTATATTCATGTACTTTCAAAACCCAATTCCTTTTGGCTTACAATGTGAAAATTAGCTATTTTTGTTACATAATTTGCCTGGGCAGGAATGCGCACTGAGTGATAGCTGTTATGTAGTTGATGGCATCCCTGAGGACCTGGGTCAGAAGATCTGAATTCCTGTCTTTTTCTGGCACGTTCAGCTGTATTTATTTGCATGGTAACAGCCACTTCACTCAATTTCCTTCTCGGTAAAAGATTAGTAAGTGCTAAAGTAACAGTAGCATGATAATGATTTAAACGGGCATAGTACAATTCACTCTGAAAAACTTGAGCATCTTAAAGTCTGGGGCGGAGGGGGTTAAGGAAAAATAGATCTTGACGGTGGGAATAATGGGCTAAAATTAAGAGAAAATATTGCTGTATGTTGGACTCTGCTTTAGTACAGAATAGTGAGTCTTCAATTACCTGATTATATGAAAAATACCTAGGGTTTTAGTTAACCACTGCTTGCCTATAAGTGAACGGTGTGATTTAATTGCTTAAAAAATCATGAAAGCTCTTATTGTATTGGTGGCCATATTGAAAACAACGGAGGCCATTATCTCAAGACCTGGGATGTTGCCAGAATCACTGCAGCAAACTTCTAAGTGGTTAAATGTTTCCCTGCCTTTATTAGTGCCTGCCTTCCAATTTGTTTTACACAAGCACAAAAGGGTATGTTGAAATTTTAACATGACACTTTCTAGCTTAAAATCAGTCCGTGGCTATCGCTTTAGGCAAAAGTGTTCAAATTCATCAGCATGACATACGCATTACCCAGGGGTAAGACTCCTGTTAATCTCCTGGCCTCATCTGTACCCATCCGCTCTGCCCCCTCATGCTGGACACCAGTCATGACAAACTGTCCTGTCACACCAGGTTGTCTCGGTTCTTCACCTCTTTACCCATAGTGCACCTTCTGCCAGGATTTCTCCTTATCCCGTTCCAATCCTTACTCTTGATTCAGTATCCTTGGAGTAATCCTTATTATTTTTTAAGATGCAATTTAATCATCATGTGCTTTAAGAACTACGCTGGGTTAAGTGATCACTCCTATCTTTTTTTTAAAGATGAGATTTTATTTATATTTATTTTCTGTGGTAAGAACACTTAACATGAGATTTAACCCTCTTAACAAATTTTGAAGTGCACAATACCACATTGCTAAGGATAAGCTCTCTATTGTACAGTAGATCTCTAGAACTTGTTCATCTAGAATGACTGAAAGTTTACACCCACTGAACAGCAACTCCTCGCTTCCCACACCCCTCAAATCCCTGGCAACCACTATTGTATTTCTGCTTCTGTGAGTCTGACTATTTTAGATACCTCATATATGTGGATCATACTGCATTTGTCTTTCTGTTATACCCTGTCCTAGTGTTTATAATACTTATAGATCTTTTTCTGGCTATTATTTTGCAAGCCATTGTAGATGTCATGTCTGTCTTGTTTCTCATAACCCTAGAATCGAGCTCATTCCCAAGCACACTCATGGTGCTAAATAAATGTGTGTGTGTGTATGTGTTTTACGATAAATGATGAATATGTATATATATGAATATATATGGATATGGATATATACGTATATATGTGAATGTGTGTATATGTGTGTGTATCTCCTATTGAGCAAGAATGGGCAGAACCAAAGAGTGTAAGTTGGACAGAGTAAATTGTGCTGTAAATTTTCAAAAATAAAAAGTAAAAAGATTGGATAATCATCTAGAAGTTAAATTGTAGAAGAGATTGCTTTATTGGATGAAGGATTGGAAAGAATAATATCTAAATAATAATGACAAAAATGCTGTAATGATTTTATTCATATATTGCCTCCCACAACAATTGATGAGTGCTTGTTATTTGCCAGACTCTGCTAAGCGTTTTACATAGCTTTTCTTATTTACCAGCCAAAATATAAAAGCAAGTTCAGATATATGAATCGATTTGCCCTTGTTGTAACATGATTAAATGAATGAAAAGAAATTCAAACTTAGTTTATCGGAGTTCTAAGCTTTTGCTTTCCTACTTACTTTACTCCATATTCTTCTCTGCTTCCTGCATTCCCGGGGCAGCTGAGAGGCAGGACCCTGAGACCTCGGTATGTTGCCCAGTGACTTTGCAATACAAGAAACATGAGGGCCAAGGCCTAGGCCAGTATCAAGGGAACAGGAAAGTCAAAAGGGCACCATGAAAGTAAGATAGATTCCTAGAACCCAAAGATCGTGGGGAAGGGGGACAGGAGCCGAGGTTCATCTCTTTTCACCCTCTTTAAAAACAACAATGATAATAATAACAACAAAACCTTAAGTTATTTTACTTACAGATTCAGCAACAAAGAGCTTTCCTTGATTCTTTCATCCCTTTGGTACCATACCCAACTCCACTCATGTTACATATACTCTCTTGTCTAAAAATTTTTGACTAGCAATAAAGCTTTTCAGTTTATATAACATATAAAAGTTGGAGAGTTATGCCTTGGTCCCAGAGTGACCCCCAAATTTATTACATTGTTAATATCCAAAATGCTTTTTTTGTGGAAAGTAAGACGATTGTTAGACTATACCTCATCATTTCCTGGATATATATATAATATATTTGCTTTCCTACCTCTAGTTTTAGTCTGGAGCATAAACTGGGGTCAAACTTCGGAAATTGTAAGGAGAGTCCATTAAAATCCTCATTCTTAGACCATTAGACTCAATGAAAATGAATATTCCAGATGTCATCATTGCCACTCGGACAGTGGCAAGGAATAATATGCCTTGCAGATTGCAGAGAAAGGCTATATAATTCAGCAATACACACTCAGTCCTAGATCTGGTTACACAACCCTCCTCTAGGAGTTCTGTTCTTCCCTTCCCCATCGGACACTCTTTGCCATTCCCATCGCTCCCTTAAATTACACCAGTGCTTACCTTCATAATAAATTTTACCAGAGCAGGGCTGTTTCTTTCTTTTTTTTTTTTTAAAGATTTCATTTTTAAGTAATCTCCATTCCCAATATAGGGCTCAAACTCACAACCCTGAGATCAAGAGTTGCATGCCCTACTGACTGAGCCACTCAGGCATACCCCTATCAGAACAAGGTTATAATATAAATTTGTTCTTAGTATACTCCTCAATGTTTAAAAACCTTCTTCATTTTTTATACTCCAAGTTATATTGACTTCAGTTCAAACTAAATTCTGACCCATTCTGAGGTGAATGAGAAAAGGAAAACGTGTCTTCTACTTCTCAATACTTTATAAATCTTATCATGGGTAATATTTCATTTTCTGTCAAAGAACGTTTTCATTAACAAAGTGTGACTCGCCAAATATCAAAATGCTTTTCTTAAAGCATTTATAACAGATTTACTTAACAAAATTCTGTTTAATGTTTTCTCATTATGAGACCCTGGTGTCAGAAATGTTATTTAATACTTTTGGTGGTGGGGTGCCTGGGTGGCTCAGTTGGTTAAGTGCCTAGCTCTTGATTTCTGCTCAGGTCATGATCTCAAGGTCATGAGATGGAGCCCCATGTTGGGCTCCATGCTGGGCGTTGAGCCTGCTCAAGATTCTCTCTCTCCCTCTGCCCCCCTAGCTGTGCACTTGCAAGGGCACTCCCTCTCTCTCTCTCTCAAAAAAAATTATTTTGGTGGTGTGTGTGTTTATGAATATGTATATTATATAAATATATAATCACATAATATACAACTAAATTATAGTTATGTAAATATATAATACTATAATACAGACATATCCATTCTATCTCATACTTCTCAAAATGATACTTCACATCCACAGATCAGTCTTCTGATAAGCATCATCTTTCTTATTCATTGACATAATATTTGAAAAAATATATATTTTATATACTTATATAACATATATGATAGTATAGAGAGAAAAATTTAAAAAACATATAAGAATTACAATCCTGCTTTAGCAGCTATGGATGAAATGCAACAACTAATATAAAGGATTTCAATTTGATCTTACCGATACTGTGATCTTTGTGTCATATAATAATGTTCTGAATTCAGTCCAAAAGTCAACATCTCACATGATTGTTTTTGTTTTCATGGGCCACAGTTCTAGCTAAGAACCTCCAAAGATCATCTATAGATGCAAATGGAGCTAAATAGGGAAACTCTGGTTTATTAGGGGAATCTGTACCTGAAAGCAAAAAAGTATTCTTTTTCCTAACAATCTAATATCTGTCTCAGTCAAACCTGCAATCTGATCAATTAACCTACAATAAAGGAGGACAGAGAGCCTCATTTTACCACGAAGTATCTGGGTGTCGCCTTCCAGTGTACACTGTTATGGAAAACAAAATGTATATTTCTGGATTAGAAATGTGATGTGCTCTCTTTTAGGTTCTGACCAAAAAAGCAGACATGAAAATAGGGCCAATTCTGGGGAGCTTCACTTTTGTTGGGATTAAAATCATCAGAGAATAAAAGTCAGATGTAAAAATATTCTTTGACACCTTAGGGTAACACTAGAGGTTACTGAAGATAGAAATGTATATGCTCCAGAAGACCCATAATTCTGTCCCCCAAAGAATTTGGAACTTTTTTTTTATATGGTAGGTTTTAGTGCAGAATAATAGAAGCAAAAAAATCTCTTTTATAATCTTTTAAAGATAGTTCTTAAAAGTGTATGTTATTGAAACCTGTGATTATTCAATATATGAAATGTAAATATATACCTAAGAATTTATATTATTTGCATTAATTATCAAATTATAGTAATCCAAAGATCTTTTTGAATATTTTATAATACTTTAAAGGTTCTGCGTACCTCAAACATTAAGATTTTTCCTCGAATTATTTCACTTAATAAACTTATGTAAGTATCCATTAGACATAAGGCATTCTAGGCTGCCAGGAAAATAGATATATGATCACCCTCAGTGAACATATAGCCTACTCAAATCAGTTATATGAAACTGTCTTAAAAGAATTACTCATTTAAACTAGATCTAGAGAGATAACATAGTATTTCATCCTTTGTTCTTAATGGATAAACCTTCATAGAGTTTAGTGGCTGATTGTTGCTCTTTCTTAAAGGCCAAAGGTTCATGTTTCTAATCTTTCCCGTCTCCAAGTATGTTTATACACAAACAGTTAAAAGATATGGAAATGAATTTCAAAAATGTTGAATCCTTTAATTATACTCTTGAAGACAGTCCAGACTGTTCACCCTTAGATGACTAAACACATGCCTGGAATAGAGGCTGACATAAACCAGCCCTCATTTTTCTCCTCAGCAGCAGCATCATCTGTACCAAGTCTACCTCAAATGGGCAACAGCCCATCTTCTCTTTTTGGTCACCCTCTTTCTTCCATCCTCCAGATCCTCTCTGATTACAATAATTTGCTTTTGAAACCACTGGAAGGATGTAATTTATAGACATACTTTATAGATATTTAGATATTTTAATTTTATTTTCTCAACATCCTGAAATAATTTGCTAACCTGTTTTGTTTGTTTGTTTATTTGTTTTTCTTAGGTAATCCAAATGCCTCCAAATCCTGTGTCTTTCATCTAATGTAACTGTATGAAGTGCAGAACCCTCTGCCATAATTCAGAAGACGACCAGAACACAGATCTTTTTCTTGGTCACTTTGTCTCCTGTTCTGAACCTCTGGCTTCCTTGAATCACCACTGCCTCATTGCTCACTGTTCACAATGGCTGCTTCCTTGCCCTGCTCATGATGGCTGCTGTCCTTGCCCTGCTCATGATGGCTGCTGTCCTTGCCCTGCTCATGCTGGCTGCTTTCTTGCCCTGCTCGTGATGGCTGCTGTCCTTGCCCTGCTCATGCTGGCTGCTTCCTTGCCCTGC
>NC_058405.1:148740777-148825410 GCF_002201575.2 Neomonachus schauinslandi
CCAGCTCCCAGGTCCCCTGACCCCACCAGCTCCCAGGTCCCCTGACCTCACTGGCTTTCAGGTGAGTTGTATCCAGGCATTCTCTCCATGTACGCAGTTGTTTGTTTTGAAGAATCATAGTAACGTATTTCAACTATCCATCTGTTGCTTAAATCCCCTCTCTGATATTCTTGCCCAATGTTCTGGAAAGTTGAAACTTCCCAGGATAGCTCATTCCATCATCGGATAGCTTTAACTGAGAAATTTCTTTCTCATGTGGAGATAAAATCTGTTTCTGGCTTCCTTTTACTTTTCCCAGTTAAAACCTTTAGGTCTAATCTGTTTTTTCCTATTTCGAGCATTTAATAAAGGCTACAGGCCATTTCTGGGCCATGGTAGAGCCCCTCAGGAGCATGATGGTCTGTGGGCCTTAAGCATAAACACCCTCTTCAATAGCAAGCCTTCAAGTGCTGTAAGGGAAAGAGTACTCTTCCCTCGTGTACCTTGCACAGGCAAGTCCGGTGTTCTCTCCCCGCTGAACTGTATCTGCTTAGATTTTGGCCCTTCATTTCAGTCCATGGAGACCTTTCTGAATCCCAGTTCTGTGACCTAAGGTATTCACGTTCCCCCCTTCAAGTCACTTTTAGGCTTGAGCAGCATGCTCCAGTGTTTTCACCATAGCCACTGTCAAAGATACGGGCCAGGAAAGCTGGACACAGAGCACCAACCAAAGATATCACCAAAGATATCACCTGAGGGGAGAGGGGGAATGCCCACTATATTTTTTGCAAAGACTGTGTACTGGAACTTAAGTCCACAATACACAAGGAAGTGTACACATTTAACAAATAGAGTATAATCAGATGCAGTTAACTTTATCCCCCAAAGAGATCTACTTTTGTTCTGATTTCTCCAAAGTTGGAGTAGGTCAGGAATTGGACTAACCAACTCAGAGGATATGAAAACACATGAAAGCCTCATGATTGAGGGTCTAGATACTGATTGCAAAACTTTCTTTTACAGTTTAGCAGATGACCTTAGGAAACACAAGTATTTGGGTTTCCAGGTCTAAAGTCCCCCAAAATTCTAGCCTTCCTAAATAAACAGAGTGGCTATCCAATGACTGTCTCCATGGCTAGAAGGATTCTCATGGCCAGTAACTTTACAAACGCCATGTTGGGGATTAGGTTTTTTTAAACCTAATTTACTTGTTTTAAAATAAATTTTTTTATGCTTCAAGGGTAGCTTTTACTTCTAGTGTTCTAGAGTTTTACAGACAGGTTCACATCAACTCTGTTCATCTACTTTCTACACTTTGTAAATTAAATCATATCCCTTCTAGCATTTGGCATTTCAGAACTAAGTGTTTTAATGTAGCCGGCATCGTGGAAGAAGATTGAAAAATATTTAAGTCAGGGGATCCCACTCTGACATTAACTACCCAAGTGACCACAGACCATTTTATTATCCTTTCTGGGCCTCTTATTTCTCATGTAGAAGAGGAGGGATCTGGGTTTCATCTTTCCTAAGGTCTCTTCTAGTTTTCAAAATTTTGTTACTC
Organism: Neomonachus schauinslandi; assembly: GCF_002201575.2. Classification (NCBI taxonomy): domain Eukaryota; kingdom Metazoa; phylum Chordata; class Mammalia; order Carnivora; family Phocidae; genus Neomonachus; species Neomonachus schauinslandi. The sequence continues at coordinate 148,742,318 of NC_058405.1, forward strand.
TAATTCCATTAAATTAGAAGGCTGTACTGAGGCATCAGAACAAAGAGAAACTGCGGTATCTGGATTCTGTTCTGTGCCTTAAACTTCAAGCCTGCAAGTATGATTTTAATACACAAGGCATATCACACAACATAATTTCACTGTTCTCTGTAACGCCCAGTAGATCACAGGATACGATCCCTCTAATCCAACAGTTCCTAAATTTGGTGGCTCATTGGAAGCACCGAGGGAATTTCAAAAACTGCTGATGCCTGGATCTCACTCCCAAATGTTCTAATTTAATTGGTAAGGAGTAAGGCCACCTGCACCAGCAGGATTATAAAAACTTCTCCAATTCAGAACCAATGCTCCAACCCATAGTTCTCAATTCTGAACACATGCTGGAATCACCTGATAATTTTTCAAAACCTGCCAACGCCTAGGTCCACTTTCAGATTCTAATTCATTTGGCTTATTCTTATTCAATTGGCATTGACATGTTTTAAAAGTGTCGAGGTGGGGGCGCCTGGGTGGCTCAGTCCGTTAAGCGGACGACTCTGTTTCGGCTCAAGTCATGATCTCACGATCAAGCCCAGAGTCAGGCTCTGCGCTCAGTGTGGATTCTCTCTCCTTCTCCCTCTCCCTCACGCTCTCTCTCTCTTTCAAATAAATAAATAAAAAAACCTTTAAAAAAAAAAAAAGTGTCATGGTGATTGTAGTATGAAGACAGAGCTGGGAACTACTTCTCTAATCTCTACCCCACAAGTTCTTTCTATTTGATCATCCTGGCCTCCTACTCCATCCCACACTGGCCACTCATCAAATGAAAAACTTTGACCTAATTACAAGGTACAGCTCCGCCTCCATTATATCAACTTGGTGCCCTAACTTCCTGCTTGTCCTCCAGGATCATAACCTCTTATCTTGTCAGTTACCAGTGCTCCCTCTTCTGTGACCATACTTGCCCAGCAGTGGTCTCTCAAATGCTTCTTTCAGATTGTAGTCCCAGTTCTTAATTTCCATATGCTTTATTCATCAGTTCTCCCTAGTACTTGGTTCACTATTCCAAATTTCCTCTGCATCTTGGATTATCCTGATCAAATTTCTCCTATGATCCCAACTAACTACTGTTGAAAGGAATCTAAAGGAGATACCAAACTGAAAACAAATCTGCCAATTATTGCCAACAATTAACCAACCGCTAGGCATATATAGCAAGAGAACTGGAACACACACACACACAAATGATTTATAATACTTTTTCCATTCAACATTTGTTTCAGTTCTGGCCAGACACCTTGAAAAAACACAGGGATTAGTCTTGAGAAAGCACAAAGTTGAGAACAGTAAATTATCAAAGGAATGGAGGACTTACCAAAAGAAGATGAAAGCAAAGATTAGAACTTTAGTCTGGAGAGATGATGAAAGTGTAAATCATTTTGAAATGGGGAGTGAAACAATATTATTTTCTCAAATATGAATCATAGAAGCTGAGAGAACAACATTTTAGGAAAAATGAGAGGTAATACTTCATAGTAATTATAAAACAAAATTCTAAGGAGCTTATGTAGGGTAAAAATAAACAGGCTCATTGAAGTCCTAGATAAATTTGATGAATGAGATACAATGGGTTTTTCAGAAAGTAAGAAAATAAATACCTAACATTGGGGAAGAACTTTACAAGTTTTTTAAACACCTTCATATGCATGGTCTTATTTAAATTTTATAAAAAATCAGAAGTTAGAGCTGTTCTGAGTACATTCTGAATATTTTGAAGCCGATATTGTAAAGGCATCCATCACCTTCCAGATATCTCCTTTCAGACACTAACTGAAATACAATCCAGTGCCGTGTTTACTTTGGTGGCATTTACAGTCTTATGGCCAGAGACAGATTTGCCATGAGGCTAATGAAGCTTGAAGCCTTAAGCCTTTCTCTTGTAAGGGCTCTTTCCGAGCCCTAAGACAAGCCCTGGCAATTCGTTTCCTTGGTCATACGCTTTTGGGTAATAGCAAACATAAATTATCATAATGTGTTGGGATTTCCCTTTTCATTATATTTACTTTTGTACATACTCTGTTTTGGTCATTTTCTAATCTTTTTCTGAAGTATGGAATATGGGTCGCCTCCTGCTTCTGACCCATTTTTACTAAGTCCTAGTGTCCTGCTAACCACTGCAAGGCCATTCATATCCTTCCTGGTTGTCCTTTAACCCTCCTTCCTCATCAACACTCAGCCTTTGAGCTCCAGCTGGTCCTTGCCCTCTCTCCTGAGCCCTCTCCCTCATTTCTGATGCCGGATCCTCACAGAGCATGTCTTCTCAAGGAGACCCAGAGTATCAGGTAAAGCTTGGCAGCTATTCCTTTTCTCTCCCAGTGCTCTGTCCCTGTACCATTTCTCCTCCTTTTCCTCAGCCTTGAAGAACTCCTCCTCTGGAGCTCTCCCTGCCTCCTCTCTCGGGTCAGCCACCCTCTCTTCTCCGCCCCTCGGGGCCCTTCCCGCCACCCGCAAGCACACTCAGCACTTACAGCACTTACCGTCTCACTTAGCGGTTTCTCTCGTCTACATTTCCATTCCTTGACCAAAGGGACAAAAACACACTAAGTACTGAAAGTGTCTTTTATCCTGAGCCTTTTTGGCATCAGCGCCCCAGAAGGAAAGAAGGAAAGAAGATTTGTGGCAAGGGCCAAACTTGCGAGCAGCGCTTTCCCCACTGGAGGAGATGTTGCCAAAATAGTCCCTGGGAAATGTGAAAAAACAAAAACAAAACAAAAACAAAACAAAAAACAAGCGGCACCATAGTTTCTCCTTTCAGCAAGTGTGGGTTAGTGCACCTGCAGTTCTAACGTCAGCCTGAGCTACCAGAGAGCGCAGTGTGAGGATGTGTGTCACCCGAGGCCTGCATCACACACATGCTCACAACCATACAGCCTGGGTCAGAAGTGTCTGTTAGGCAGGACTGATTTCAGGAGTTCGGCCACAAAATTAAGTCCGCTGTGTCAGCTCTGAACTACCCACGCACCCTAGGAAAGGGCAAATGTTTATTTCACCAAGATTTCAATAAAGCGGGCTTAAGCTCAGAGAGCTACAATACTTAGAAGTATATCTAGAAGACATAATAATGAAATAGACTATCTCAGTCACTGAATATTTTAGTTATCATGGCTTTTTCTGGATTAACTAATATTAACTGGTGATTCTAGAAAATGTTTTTAAATTTAAAAAAAATTGTTTTATTTGAAAGAGAGAGCACAAGTGGGAGGCAGGGGCAAGCAGAGGGAGAGGGAGAGGGAGAAGCAGATTCCCCACTGAAAAGGGAGCCTGATCCCAGGACCCTGGGATCATGCCCTGAGCTGAAGGCAGACGTTTAACTGACTGAGCCACTCAGGTGCCCCTAGAAAATGTTTTTTAAAAGTTATCATGTGAAGGTCTCTTAATTTTCCTCCCAGAAAAACTTCTAACAGTTTAAAGCAGACTTAAATAAAGATTTTAATAAAACAGCATTTAAAGGAGAGTCCTGGGCAGGATCAGCACTGTGGTTGAATAGAAACACACAGTCTGCCAAGAAAAAAAGAACAAGCAATTTGAACTTTGCCTTAGATTTTAGCCTAGGAATTTGCAGGACTTTAATGCTACATATTTTGTTCAACCTACAAAAACCCACAATGTTTCTGGAAGCCCAGGAGAGCCAATTTCTTCTCAGTTAATATTCTCAGTATAATAAAACATTAATGCTGTGCTAAAATCACACGTTTTCATATATTCAGAAGCAAACTGTGCAGATTTCCTGTGTGCAAAAGATGTAGTAATTCAAATAAATAAAATTATGGCTAAATACATGACCCTAGATATTTTTCACGGCTGCCATTTGTTAACTCCCCAGTACTAATTTAGCACCAGGGTACTGGTATATATCTCTGGGAAGAAAAAAAACAACAGTATACAAATGATAACCAAATCCTGTGAATTCCTGGCAGTGCTAACATTTTTGACATATAATTGTTTTTAGTTAAATACATATGCCTTGATTTTCTCTTACTCATCATGACTACCGTGGCCATTCACTTACTCTCAGTAGTGCAGTGGCGAGCACTCACTGAAAATGCTGAGTCACAGTTATGTGACACATTCATGCCATCTCCTGCTTAGGATTACCTAATGAAGAAAGCTCAGTGGCGGTTAGCTGAGTGATGACCGATATGGAACTTAGTCCACTACCAACATTGGTTATCTTTCACTTTTTCTTGAGCCGAGTTCTATAAACTTACACTGCTTCTGGCATGAGGAAACAACTGGCTTCACCAAAATACAGGTCAGATTCCTGACAATGTTAGACTGGGGTTTACAGCATGACAAAAACTCTGTAAGAGACAGCCAAGATAGCCAAGCTGAAGACAATAACCAAAATGACAATGCTTTCCTAAAAGGGTTGGACTAGTTTCTTAGAGTCATCACAATAAAAGTGGACTAACATTCAGCAGACTCACCAGTGCCAAAGGGCGTATGCAGACTGAAAAAGCATTGTAGTCCAAATGTCATGACACACAGCAGAAAAGGTTGGGCAGACTTACCTCCTTCCCAGCAGTAGAGAGGGCAGTCATCTTTCAAATCTCAGAAAGACATCCCAGCACACTGATACTCAAGCTAGTAAATATTTGTTCTAAAACATTAAGGAACAATTTCCTATACCCCTTTGGGTCTCTTTTCTCACTGTACCTTACTGTATTTTTACTTCTATTAGCTTTGTGTTGTCATATAGTTGAATTTTATACACAAATAAATGATAGAAAGAAAATGAATAATATGGAATATAATATGGCTGAGTCTAATTCTTAAAATAAGGATTCTTAAGAATGCTTGACTTGGGAGAATTGCCCAGAGGGGGAGCCCTGAGGGATGAGCTCTTTTTATGGACCAAAAGAAGTTGTTATTAGTTAACCGATTTATTCACTTATTCAACAAATATTTATTGGCTATCTTTGCACACCAGGTATTGTCCTAGGTTACTATGATTCAGGGATCAACAGGACAGACTTGGACACTGGTCTCATAGAATTTACATTTTAGTGGGGGGGGGAGAGATTTTTCAAGGAAAAATGAAAAAGGAGCAAACAAATAAGGATATAGTTATGATTGTGTTTAGGGTCCAAATGGGAAGAGTTGGGAGAGATGGAAAAGTGAGAGCTGATCATACAGGGCCTTTAAAAGCCATGTTAAGATTTTCTGTTTTATCCTAAGAGAAATGGGGAACATTTTAAAGTGAAGGGATATTACATGTATTACATACAAAACTTCATTTCTAAAAGAGTACTCTACTGATCTATAAGTAGAAAGGATTGAAGGAAATGAGCAAAACAAGATGACAGCAGGAGCAGGAGAGAATAAAGGCCCAGTTGGGAGGCTATTGCTGTAGTTCAGCCAAGAGATAGTGGCAGTTGAGCCAGAAGAGTGGCAGATTCAAGCCTGGAGAAACGGACAGATTCAAGATTTATCTACAAGGGGGCATCGACAGATGCTTACCAAAAAAACAATAGTCAAGGATAATATCAGCATTCCTGTCATGAACACTTGGGAAGATGGAGGATGAGAGATTGAGAATACTGGATAAAGAGTAGGTTTGAGGGACAAGAAAATGAATTTGGATTTAGATATGTTTAAATCAAGATGCATGAGAGGCAACCAGGAGGGGACAGCAAATAAATGTATGTATGATTTTGTAGCTCAGAAGGGAGATCTGAGTTGGAGAAACCAATCTCCAAGTTGCTGGTGTATACACAGGGGTTTTTTGTATAAGTGGTGGGAGTGGATGAGACATCACATGAAAAGAATGTAGGGTAAGAAAGAAACAAGGGTCCAAGACTGATTTTTTAAGAACTCCAACAGCTAAGTAGAGGAGGAGGCACTAGCAAAGGGGAATGAGAGGGTGGGCCAGGTGGGCCAGGTGGGGTGGAAAGAACACTAGAGTGTGTATTTCACTCTGTGGTATATTACAGAAGCGAAGGAAAGAGAGAATTTCAAATGGTGGAAGTGATCACACAGGGAATGCAAGTAAGGGGAGGACTGGAGGCGTATGTTGGATTTTGCAATATGGCCACCATTGAGATCTAAGCCAGAACAGCTTGAGTGGCATAGTGGATTGAAGAGAACTTAGCTGTTAAAGCTGAGTGAGGCATTAGGAAAATGTGCTTAGATAACTCTTCCCAAAAGCCTGATCATGGGCAGAATTTTGAGGTTCTATCCTCGGTTATATAGCCTGCGTTTCTCTATTTGTGAAATGATGATGTGAATATAATCATACTCAGAAAATATCTTGAGAAATACAAGGGTAAAGCCCCGTGTGTGGCATCATTCCATTCAGTTTGGCTCAAATAATATTTTTTGAGCACATGATAGAATCTGGGACACAAAGATGAATAGAACAAGGTGCATTCTTGCCAACAGACTGATTTAACAGAGAAGACAGAATAAAACACATTACACTTAAGAAAATGCCATAAATTTGAAGATGAAATTATGCACAATGTGCTATGGGAGCAAGGGAGAGGGCCATTTACCACAACTGGGAAATTTGAAACACTTTTTGGAAAAGAAGACACATGAACTAAACTGTGAGGAACAAATAGGAACTAGCCAGGGTGGTAAAAAGGAAGAGATACCACAGAAGGAACTTAGGAACGTAAACAAAGGCCCAAATTGCTGAAACACAATTAAAACTCTGTGTACACCTGCCCATGATTTGCTAGGAGATGCTACAAGTACTTCAGCTACTAGAATACAAAATTGGAGCAGGAGAATTAAGTTTAGAGAGGAAGACTGGCCATGTTCACGAAGAATTTGGGTGCTGTGTTAAGATTTGACTGTGTACTCTAGTAACTGTCTGGGTTCAAATCTAAAATCAACCACCTGTTAGTTCTGGGACTTTGGACAAGTTACTTAAACTTCTGGAGCCTCAATTTCCTCAATGAAAGTTTTGAATTTTAATTTCCTTGAATGAAAGCTTAAATAATTCCTATATCCTAATATGAAAATTTCATGAACTCTCAATTAGGGTTAAAAATTATTATCAGAGCATGCAGCAGCCTTAAACAACCTCATTCAATCTACTCATTCTACATATAAGGAAACTGAGTCCCAAAGAGACTGGGAACTTATCCGAGTTCCTTGAAGAAGCAGAGCCTAGAGCAAATCTAAGTTCTATTTTCTGATACTACGACACTATTGAATATTCTTCTCTTCCAGGAGTTAAAGGCCGAAGCAACCAAAGAGTAAAAGAGCCAGCAGAGGTTATCAAAGGCCAAAGTGTCAGTAGAGATGCCATTTTCTGGTCGTGGGCCACAAACTGAAGGTTGAGAATTAAGACAGGGACAAGGGGTGGGATGAAGTAGTCATATCTCCAGATTCTTCTTCCCTCCTGGCAAATCACCATAAACTTACAGCTTGATACATATGTTGTAAGAGGCATGGGTTTTGACAGAAACCAGGTCAGGTTCATAACCCTTAGTTGTATTTCTGTCTAGTTGTGTTTCTGTATCCATACTGTTTTCTGTATCTATAATATCTGATCATAATGCCTTTTTTTATGAAGTTTAAATAAGTCAGTATATATGGACATGCTTAACATATTGCCTGACACAAAGGAGGCAACTAAATATTTGTTCTCTTTATTCCTTCTAACAAGAATACCGGGCAGACCACCACAATCAGAATTTGAGTATATTGAATGACATAGACCCAGATAACTTATTCTCAAGACACCCCAGAGAATCTGGAAGTGGACAATAGATGATTTTATAGACAACTATCTATCTTTGAATTTCAGACTGACCTGCTAAGTCCTGGACAGCTAATGACAGACTAGTCAACAGCTCAGAGACCAAAGATCAGAGTCTGAATTGGACTTGGTGGAGCCTTTAGCTCACAAGAAAAGGACAGGTGATAGGTGTGGTTTCTGGCATAGAAAGAAATGCAATTGAAGGTAAGAAAATTAAAACAGATAAAGTAGGGAAAGAAGCTGTTAACTAATGCGTCACTGTCTCAGACACAAAAAGGGCTCTGGCTGTGTAGCCATAAAATGCTTTCTCTGTAATTATTAACAGCTGTTGCCTGAAAATTATTTTGAGTTCATTCCAATGTGAATAGTAAGACAGGAAGAGTAAGCACTTTTCTTTAGCTGCACGGACTTTAAGGAAGAAAGCATAAAGATTTGCGTGCAGTGGCCACGGAACTAGTTCTGTAATCTTCACATGACCCGGTCCACTCCAACTATCTGATGAGGAAAGGAGGGGTCCTGATAGAACATGCTAGAAGCAGGGTGCACATGAGGATTTTGAACCATGTTTCATTGCCTCTTCTTTCCTTCCCTGTAATTTGCTAACTTCTCATCTTGGGCATTTGGTAACTTACATACTTCCTGTTGAAACAGCAAGGCAAAAACAAAGGCAGACTAAGCTCTCCACATCCTTTTAATCTTGAGCCTCACAAATATTTTTACTTGCCAAAAGCATACCACATACCATCTCTCTTCACCTTTCGCATTCTGCAGTCTACTAAACCCTCATATCACATGCTACGTGAGGACAAAAATGAATCTTTCTATAATTCTGTCCCCTATTTTCTGTTTAAGAAATTCTGATGACGGGGCACCTGAGTGGCTCAGTCAATTAGGCATCTGCCTTTGGCTCAGGTCATGATCTCAGGGTCCTGGGATCGAGCCCCGCATCAGGCTCCCTGCTCAGCGGGAAGACTTCTTCTTCCTCTCCCACTCCCCCTGCTTGTGTTCCCTCTCTCTCTCTCTCTCTTTCTCTTTCTCTCTCTCTGTCAAATAAATAAAATCTTTAAAAAAAAAAAAAAGAAATTCTATTGAGAAGAAATTAGGAAATACAAATAAGTTTCATTCACTTTGCAACCATTCACTGAGTCCCTGCGATGGGGTTAGGTGCTCTGTTAGGTACATGAGACACAAAGGTAATAAGACATAGATCCTGCCCTCAGATACTCTCAGTCTAGGAGGGAATAGACATGAGAACTAGTCATTATACCACACTGTAACAAGTGCTTTGAAAGGAGTCAGCATGGATTTAAAAGGGCTCATTCTACCAACAGGCAGATCAAGAAAACATTCACGAATGAGAGCCATGATTTTTAGTTGAGTCAAGATGGAGGAACAGGACTTTGCCACAGAGCATAACATAATGGCAAATGTAACAACAGGACAAACCCAGGGAGGTATGAAGGGGGCTGGCAAATCTGGGTATCTGCTAATGGTTTGTTACTGGTGGATGAGGGTGTAAGGAGCTGAAGCCAGAGAAGGGGGAGGGGCTAAATTATGAAGGATTTTATATGCCCGAAGAGGTTTTAATTTTATTCAGAAGGTAATAAGATGTCTTTCGAAAGGTATTAATCCAGGAAGTGAATAACTAGATTTAAACTTTAGAAAGGCCATCAGCAGCAGTGTGGAGACAAGCTTACAGGGGGTGGAGAGTCGAGGCAGGATTTCTAGTGATAAAGTTACTGTATTAGTTCAAGTGAGTGATGGCGGGAACCTGAACTGAAGAAATGGCAATAGTAATGGGGTAGAGGAGGTATATTTGAGAAATGTTTAAGATTAGCCAACTAATTAAATGCGTAGAGTGAGGGCGAGGTAGAAGTAATGGAAGACGAATGCCAGATTTGGGGTTTTAGTTCCTGGGTAGGTGGTGGTAAAATTAGCTGAAGTAGGAACTTGGAAAGATGTTAAGGGGAAGATTAGTTTAAACTTCCTTTTATTTATTTATTTATTTATTTATTTATTTATTTATTTATTTATTGTGGTAAGAACACTAAGATTTTTTTATTTATTTTTTAGAGAGCGAGAGAGAAACAGCATGAGAGGGGCAAGGGTCAGAGGGAGAAGCAGGCTCCCCGCTGAGCCGGGAGCCCAAGGTGGGACTCGATCCCAGGACCCTGGGATCATGACCTGAGCCGAAGGCAGACGCTTAACCATCTGAGCCACCCAGGTGCCCTGTGGTAAGAACACTAAAAGTGAGATCCATCTCTAAACAAAATTGTAAGTGTAAAATGTAGTATTGTTGATTATAGGAACAATGTTGTACAGCAGATCTCTAGAGCTTATTCATCTTGCTTAACTGACATTTTATGCCTGTTGATTAGCAACTCCCCATTTCCCCTCTTGCCAGCCCCTGGCAATCACCATTTCAATGTGTGATTCTATAAATTTGACTATTTTAGATACTTCATGTAAGTGGAATCATCTATATGCCAAAGACTCACACATTCAAATCTATACCCCAGACCCATAAAAACCCCAGTTTGCCTGAGACTTGCCCAGGATGCCCTGGCTTTAGAACCAGAAGTTCTGTGTTCCATGAACCTCCTCAGTCCCAGGCAAACCATGATGGTTGGTCACCCTACCCAGACTTCTCTCCCATCCTCTAGATTCATAAATCTGACTACCTACTTACTCTCTAACTCCACTTGAATATGTAATAGGCATCTCAAAATTAATGTGTCCAGATGGACTCCTGATCTTTCTCAAATCTGCTGCTCCCATGGACTTGCTCATCTCAGTAAATCATGACTCCATCCTTCTGGTTGCTTCTGCCATAAACCTTCATGTAACTCATGATTTTTTTCTTTCTTATGTAACACATATCCAATCTGTCAACATATTTGGTTGGCTTTCCTTCAAAAATATCCAGAATCTGACCATTTCCCCTACTTCTACTGTTACCACCGTGACCAACCCACCATCAGATCTTGTGTGAATCAGTGGAGACAAGTTCCTAACTGATATCCCTGCTTCCACCCTTCCTCAACCTTATCCACACACAAAGTTTATTCCCCACACAGTAGCCAGTGCAATCCTTTAAAAACATATGTCAGATCACATCCTTTGCTTACATTGCATAATTATTTCCCACTTACTCAGACTGAAAGCCAAGTTCTTACATCAACCTCTGAGGTCCTACCTCACCTGACCCCTCTCTCTGTCATCATCTCCTGCTATTTTCATTCCTATTAACCTGCTCCCAACATACGGGCCTTCCTGTTGCTCTTTAGACATGGGGAACGTACTTCCATCTCAGAGCTTTTGCCCTTACTCTTCCCTCTACCTGGAGCAGTCTTCCTTCAGGTATATGCAAGGTTCATCCTCTTGTCTAGTTTAAATGTTACCTTGTCAGTTTTTCCCTGATTATTTAAAATAACATGCACTTGTGTGCACACATAGGCACTTCCTAACTTCTTTGTCTGATGTATTTTTCTCTGTAGCACTTTCACCAAGGGACATACTTTATATTTTATTGTTGATTTGATTATTGTATACCTCCTCCATCACTAAATGAAGATCCTTAGCTGTTTTATTCATCACTATATCCCCAGCACTTAAAATAGAGCTTGGCACATAATAAATATTCAATAAATATATGTTATGTAAACCAATGAATGAATTATAAATTGAGATAAGAGCTCCAAAGGGCAGGAACAGATCATGCAACTATAAGTATATGTAACAAGAGAATCTCAAACTCAAGAGTTATGGAAATGGCAGAACAGAGAGACCTGAAGCATGAGTAGGTATTGGCCAAATGAGGAGGAGGAAAGAATATGTCAGACAGAAGGAAGGACCTATGCAAAGGCTTTATGACAGAAGGCTCTATAGTGTGATCAAGGAACTGAAAGAAAACCACTATGACTGGAGTACAGAGAGCAAGGAGGAGATTGCTGAGACGAGGTCGAGAAGGTACACAGGGGCATGATTTCTGTCTGTACTGTAGAGAAAAAAATGCATTAGAGGAACTTAATCTTGGGGTAGATGTATGTATGACCCAATCCCATTTGTGTTATGAAACTATCACTCATGCATATTAAATGGGGTGAAGAGGGCTAGAGTTGAAACATTGAGACCAGATGGACCACAGCATTAGTACAGGTAAGAAATGATGGTCCCATGGACAATAAGGTAGTGGTGGAGATGAAAGAGTGACAAATTCTGAGATTCTAGGAGTTAAAATGGACAGGATCTGTAGAGCAATTAAATATGGAGGGGCGCCTGGGTGGCTCAGTTGGTTAAGCGACTGCCTTCGGCTCAGGTCATGATCCTGGAGTCCCGGGATCAAGTCCCGCGTCGGGCTCCCTGCTCAGCGGGGAGTCTGCTTCTCCCTCTGACCCTCCTCCCTCTCATGCTCTCTGTCTCTCATTGTCTCTCTCGCAAATAAATAAATAAAATCTTAAAAAAAAAAATAAAGATGGGGAAGAGAGGATGAGGGAAAACGAGATATCAACAATGATGCCTAAATTTACTAACAGAACAGATGGTGGTCATATTTACTGATTTCAGTATACTGGAAGAAGACCTGGCTTTGAGGGGATGGCTTAAGAGTTCAGTCTTGGACATGCTAAGTTTGAGGAGCCTTTTGGACATATAACACCAAGAAGAGGAATTGACAGAGCTATTGGACATACAGGACTAGAGCCATGTAGAGGTCTGGGCTGGAGACAGGTATTTGGGAGCTATCATTGTGAAGATGGTAATGAAGCCTTGAAATTAATAAGATGGCCAAATTTTTGCATGAGTTCTTACTAAGCTGCATCTTTCCTCCCCTGTATTTGAATAGATAACTTTTCAGACAAAAGCATGATTGTAATTTTATCCTTATTTAATTTCTTCTTGTTAGAGAATCAGATCCTTGCTGTAACCTGTTATAATTTTTTTTAAGATTCTCATTCTCACTTTCCCTCTCCTCTTTCTAGTTTTGTACATTCTGCAATAATAATAATAGTAATAGTAACAATAATAATAGAGCAGCAGCAACAACATGGCAAGAACGTCTCTAATCCATTAATAACAACCTGGAACCAAACAAGATAGAGAATGTATTCCACTTGGGACTTCCCTCCAGTGGCATTGGTAGAGGCAAATCCACTTCAGATTAGTCACAGCATCCAATCTTACTATTCAACAGCCTGTCTTGCCACCCAAGGATAGCATGACAGAACGTGTAAAATTATTTACGTCAAGCAACTTCGGAAACATGATAAGCATACTCCTAAACCTACTGTTCAAGTCCTAGTTCTATCAGTTCCTTGGTTTATGACAAGTTTGAACACATAGCTTAAACTCAATGGGTTATAATTTCCATTTGTAGAATATTTATCACAATATCTTCCCCATGGATCTGGAGAGAGAACTAAGAGAGGTAACGCATGCAAAGCATCTGGCACCTAATACGTACACAAAACAGGAGCTAGCTTATTTTTGTATTATTATTATTACTACTATTTCCCCCAAATTTATGTGCATCTAACTTGCTACTGGAGTATGTCTCTTTTTGATAACAGTAGGCTCAAGAGAGGACCATTGCCTCATTTCAGTAGATAATAGCAACACAAGAAATCATGTGTGCAAAGTTGATCATAAAATGGACCAAAAGACTTGTCCAAGGACAAACTACCATTGAAGAATATTTTCAAAGACAGCATAGGGAATAGGAAAGATATTATTGCTTGAGGGTGAAAATAAAACTTTTTTTGTCCAAATGTTAGGAAACTAATAGATACATACTTTTATTATCAATGGGTACCTAGAAAAACTGGCCACTTACAGAAATTTACATCATAGAAAATATTGACACTGGATTGCCATTAGCAAGCTTCGCTGTTTGTCTAATCTTCAATTTCCTCAACTATCAGATGTGAAAATTAATGTCAATACTATCAGGTTGTTGAGTGTGTTAAGTGATTTATCATATGCAAAATGCTTTATACAAAATAAGCATTTGGTAAATGTTAGCTCCATTTTCCCAAATACTGTTGGTTAAGTACAGGTAAACAATGGGGAAATGAAAGCATTATTTTGTTCAAATGGAGTGCACCCAAGCTATCTTTCATTTCCAGCACTTATCTTTGCAAACTTATTCTTTGTACCCTACCATGTATTACAGCCAAGAGAAAACAATGGAACGGTATCTATTTTTAAACACTTACTAAAAGATAAAGGAAAATCCATTTGTAATGATTTTGTGTTTAATCCCATGACACTTGGTAGATGAAAAATGAGTCTCATTCTTTGCTCATAACTGTTCTTAGAAGATACTTAATTTAAAATACACATATTAATCAATATAATACATGCACATGGTAGCAACAAATAGGACATGCAAATAGGTAACAAGCAAATAGGACATGATGAACACAAAAATAACATTCTCATCCTTCTCCTCTCATCCTCAATGCCACACCCCACAGGCAAACTCTTTCAGTTGTTCCTGTTTTCAGTTTTGGTGATTGCCTCCCTAATTCTAGATATCATGATTTTATCTCTGTTTTGATTTGTCCACTCTAGACAGTATCTAATGAATCCCATATACAAGAGCTTAAAATTCAGGGCACTTAGTCAACTCTACTCTTCTCAATGTATGTTATTATTTATAGTTTTTCTATTACTTACCTTTATATCTTTAAATAATATATTTAAACCTCTATTTCTTATTCCAAAAGCTTTTGCAGTATCTCTAGCAGCCTCACTTACTCTTGGCATAATGTAATGTAAGCTCCATGAAGATAAGGAGCTTTGTCTGATGTTTTCCTTGTCTGCATCCCAAGTGACTAGAACAACACCTGCACCCAGCGGGTTCTCAGTAAGCATTTGTTGAGTGAATGAATGAATGACCACACTGATGTTATCAGTGTATTAACATTCTTACCTTCTAACTGTCCTTTTCCTCCTCCTATCAGTGACATTTTTGCTTTTACACATTATAAGTTTATTAATATTACCTATTGCCTGTAAGCACAGCAAAGCTTCCTATGTTTTGCCCGTAGGTGACTTAGGGCTAGTCGTCTTGGCTTGCGCCAAACATTGGTCAGTTTATTTAGAGACGAGAGCTACATGCCACCCATCTGCCTACATGCTGGTTTGAGGACGAGGGCCTGAGGGGCCCACTGCCGGCAGCGGCTTCATTGCAGACCTCAAGCGATTCCCCTAATTTCAACTCCAGCTCCCATTCGCTTGCCGTTGACTATGAGGCCAGAGACTTTCTGGGGTTCATTCTACCGAGCAGATCAGCTCTTGTCTCCCTGTAGCTCCTATCATCTCTAAAACTTAGGCTCTCTCCGCCTCTTTCATTCATCAAGCCATTCCCAGTTAGTTTCAACATCTCCCAAAAAAAGTGTTAAAATCATTTGTTTGTTGGTTCATTCCCATCCTCATTTTCTTTAAGGTTATTGATTTTTTTCTTTTTGTGCTTCGCTACTTCGAGTTCAGTGGATGTTAAAATGAAAACTTGTACCTCATTTGCCACCTCAGACCACAAGTGTTAAAAGTAATATTTGTAATATTTTATTCAACTTGTGTGTATGTAAAGGAATTAAGAGACACACTTGATTTGTTATAGACAACTTCTTTTTGCTTTTCCTGCTCTGAGTTTGACCTCCCATGTGAACCCTAACATAGTCAATATGTGATTGTTGATTCTCTTAGTTTTTTGTTATTTTTAATTTAATTCTGAGATATATGTTAATTCTGTGATGCATCTTTTAAGCCACATTAAAATCTTTTTTTAACAAAATGTGGCTCAAAATAAGAAAATATATTTGAAAAACAACACTCCCCTCCCCCACACACACTGTGGATGAGCAAAATCCTACCTCACAGACTATGGAGTTGAGGAAGAGCAGAGGAGGGGTGAATGAGCAACTGTGACCTGACTTCCCTGTTGTACAGCCGGCCACAAAACCAAAGTATTAAACCAGCCAGTATTTCCTACATCGATGAGCCTGGAGAATTCTAGGAAAAAATGTTCAAAGATCACCTACATTTATCACATGTTCAGCTAAAGAGAAACAATTCACTTACCAAATTCATTAACTCATCTAGCAAACATTTTGGAAGGAAGGAGTCTCACATTTATTGATTATATATCATGTTCTCTTTCACCTGTTACATTTTTTTTTTTCATGGTCACAACAAACCTAAGAAGTAGGTATTATATTAGACTCTTGTGATTTATTTAAAGATTTAACATTGGAGGGTTTGGCTAGTTGCCAGTAACCCCAAAAGTATAGAACTTGTCATTTTTCTGAAGTATTCACTTGAAACTGATGCTCACTTGGAGGCTGAAGTAGGGGGGTAAGCGATTAACCAGTGAACGAGATGGGATTTATTGGCGAGCATCTCTATTTCGACTAGATTTTCTCACCTTTCTCTCCCATCTTTGCAGCTCCAATAGTATTCTTGCCCTTGAGGATTCCATGTCTCAAGAGTTTCCCTTGAGTATTTCAAGAGTCCATTATAATCAAGACATAAAATAATGTAGCAATGCTTACCCGGGGCGGGGGGTGGGGGGGGAGGCGGGAATGGCAAACTGGGATTCAAGACCATTTTTCTAGACTCCAAAATTCATGTTCTTCCTTAGCTCGCCCACTGAGCTTCCTTCTAATGCTGGGGCCAGAACTGCAACAATGAATTTTATCTTCACCAAATCTGAGGCCCCAGGAGGAAGGGTGCATCACTCCCAGCAGCAGACTGTGCTCTAGGCAGTTTAAGGATCCTGTGAAGGTCAGCCTGTCAAGGAGGCTTATCTCTTCTTTGTCTATAGGAGGATACAAAACTAACTCCTTCCTGACAACCAACAGAATAAGATGAGCAAACACAAACTATTCAACTGAATCAGTCAAATAATCAGCTTAATAACAGGCAGAGATGTGTGACCTGAAGAGAATATGAATTATTTGTGAAAGATTGACAAAGAAACCAAAATCGAGTTAAGAAACAATGGTCTAGGGGCGCCTGGGTGGCTCAGTCGGTTAAGCGTCTGCCTTCGGCTCAGGTCATGATCCTGGAGTTCTGGGATTGAGCCCTGCATTGGGCTCCCTGCTCAGTGGGAAGCCTGCCTCTCCCTGTGTCCCTCACCCCACTCGTGCTCTCTCTCTCACTCTCTCTATCTCAAATAAATAAAATCTTTTAAAAAAAGAAAAAGAAAAAAAAGAAACAATGGTCTAAGTTTTGCCAGACTCAGAGAGAGTCCATGGCAGGTAGTCCCTGGTTGACAAGCTTCATAATCTGCTGGAATGTTTTTACAACTCTGTTGTTCTAGTTCATAATAAGGTGGAACATGAAGTCTTCCAGGTGTTTTCAGCAACCAGTAAACCAGTGCCTTGTGCATGGGAAATAGTTTATCAATGACCAAATCTGCTTCTCCTTCCAAAATATTTCATCAACATGTTTCCTTCAAACCAATTAACTCTCTTTTAGTAAGGGGACGTTTGCCAAATTAGAGATTAATAAGATACATCCTTCCATACAATTATCAATGTATAAAAGAATCCCAAATCCCCATCCTCTGATTGAGACTCCAGAGGCTATTTATGAGCTTTTCCTACTTTGTGTGGCATACTCTATTTGATATGGGTGTTCTGGGTTATTTCTGGCTTTTTATTTCCCCCCCGCAAAAAAGTTCAAAAACAATTTTTTTAAACTAATAGCATCTGGGCCCCCAGGCAGCTTGGTTCGCTGAGATGCCCTTAGATAAGTGTTATAAACATTTAGAAGTTACCCAGGCCAGATAATCAGTGAGATTAGTGTTTTCTCCCAAAGAATACAGTATGCAGAAAAGGTAAAATCTAGTTCAAATTGCACAAATAATAACTCGATATTTTGTGGGATGCTTTAGAATTTTACAGAGTATCTTCACATTCATTACTCCATTTAGGCCTTATAAGATTCTTGTGAGATAGATGTTATTCTTTTATTTAACAATTGAGTAACTTGCCTGTGGTGATGCACATGCTATGTGACCAAAGCCAACTCTATGTATTGGTCCTTCATTGAGGGCAAACCTGGTGGTCCATACTAAGTGAGGAAGACAGTGTCCTTCTTTACAATATGCTTGCAGTGTGTGTACACATATTCTCAGTACAATGTCAATGCTTACTGGAGTGAGCTGGAAGGCAGCAGACAAGCAAACCCAAGCCAAGCACGATTCCAGTTGAGCCTACCTGCCCTGTTTCAGCTTTGACCTGGATAGATCATAAATCATGTGAAAAGATTGCTCAGTCACTGTGTCGACTCTATCCTTGCTCAGATCCCTATGAGTTGCCAACAAAGCTGAAAAGCAACCTGATTTATCAAATCGTTGTTATGAGGGCAGTTAATGTCACATTCTTTATGTCAGGTTACATCTGTGCCCAAGGTACTCCCTAGGAAAAAGTAGGGGCAACCCTTGAAGTTGCAATAGCTAAGGAGAAACCATGACCTGGTAAAGGTCACCTAGGACCACAGCTAGAAGTGAATGGAAAATTCTGCTGATATCTGAAATGGAATACAGTGACATGAATTAGTATTCACTCTGATGTTCCCTAAAGTACACTGAAATAGTGTCAGAACGCCAATATATAAAACTGTCCAACTGTTGGCCAAAGGCAGAAGTTCGTGGTCTGATTCTTGGAGAGTTACCCCTGCAGGCAGGTACAATGTTATAAATGGCCAGAGCTTGTGTGGGCCTCGCCGTCCACCTCCTGCACCCGCCCTTCTCTCTGGTCTGAGATGCTTCCCTCTGGTACATTCAAGCCTAGGCTTTGTCCCCTACGTCTTTCCTGAACTATTCACCCAGGAGTTGCTCCTCCCTCCTCCTCTGGCATCTGGCACCCCCCTCCTTTTGCAGCTGGGAAGCCTCGAGGACTTGCGGTCAGAGTCCCCTTATGGAGAGACTGCCACCCTTGGGACCAGCAGACAAGACAGGCCATTCTATTTCTCTGCTTAACCCATTCATTTGCCAGAGTATCACTCCACAAAGCTATATGATGTAAGAGTCTTTACCAAATTGCCGAGATAACCTGGCCAAAGAACTGGGCCAAGAAAGGAATAATTTATTGCTGTAAAAATAGTCCAGGGGCAAAACAGCCAACAACGTTAAGCCCTTGAAGCAGTTCCTGCGTAGACCCTCCCCAAATCTTCACCCCTTTGCCCTGTCTGCACCTTTCTCGTGTAATCTCTGCACTTCCTGTGACCTCTGCCACACATATCTTGACCTTTGAGAAACCGCATTCCTAACAGCAGTGGTTGCCCATCCCTCATTGTTTATGACCCCCAAGTCATTCCATCTAGAATAAATCCCGAGGTGCTCCTGCTGGACCTGCTCTGTAGTGGTTTGTGGAATTCTTTCCCATGCAAAGCAATCCAGGGTGGATGTGGATGATCACGTCCAGGTCCCTCTGAGAACTTCCCGCCAATGTGAGCTGCAAACAGTCCTTTCTTCACCTATCCAGGGAATCACTGTTGACTTGGATACACACATCTCTAAAGGACAAGCATTCACTCTCAGAGATGATAGAGCCAGAGTTTAACCAGAACCACAAACTAGTAGCCACAGACAGGCTTTATTTGGGCTTTCACTTTAAAAAAGAAATGAATCTCTTTTCTGGGATGGACAGAAAAATGCTCCCCTCCAAAGATATCCATGTCCTCATCCCCAGAAGCTATGAATATGTTACCATCCAGGCAAAAGGGACTTTGCAGATATGATTAAGTTAAGGATCTGGATTTTTTTTTTTTAAAGATTTTATTTATTTATTTGAGAGAGAGAATGAGAGATAGCACGAGAGGGAAGAGGGTCAGAGGGAGAAGCAGACCCCCCGCCGAGCAGGGAGCCCGATGCGGGACTTGATCCCGGGACTCCAGGATCATGACCTGAGCCAAAGGCAGTCGTTTAACCAACTGAGCCACCCAGGCGCCCCGAGGATCTGGATCTTGAGATGGGACGGGGACCTTGGATTACTCAGGTGGGCCCAGCATGATCACAATGGTCCTTACAAGAGAAAGAGGAAGGCAGGAGAGTCAGTGTCAGAAAAGGAGATATGATGAAGGAAGCAGAGGGTCAGATCAGAGAGATTAGAAGGTGCTGTGCAGCTGGTTTGAACAGGGAGGAAGAGGCCACCAGCCAAGGAATGCAGGCAGCCTCTAGACACTAGACAAGGTAAGGGAATGGATTCTCCTCTAGAGCTTCCAGAGGGAGCAGAGCCTTGCCAACACCCTGATTTTGACCCAACGAAACCCATTTCAAACTTCTGACATTCAGAACTGTAAGATCATAAATTCACATTGTTTAAGGCACTAAATTTGTGGTAATTTGTTATAATGGCAATAGGAAGCTAATCCAGTTTCTAACATTTAAACACCAGAAGCTGTGACATGAAAAAGAAAATCTATCTTTTGGGCCTCTCTTGGAAAATCAGGAAGTCTGTCCACACTTGGCCTACTTTCCCTGGCAGAAATCAGCTGTGTAGCAGCTGTCTCTTTTAGAGGACAAGGGTACAGTTTTCTACCATTCCCTGTGTTCCCAAATGCTGAGGCTAAGAGCCACATGTGGATTACTGTTATCAGGTTGGCTACTGTGATTTATGGCTGGGTTCTTCAATCAATGCTCAGGCAGCACAGGGATCATACCACTGTTCCCCTACCCTTTTACTGACTTAAACAGCTGCCTAAATGGACAGCCATTTGAAGTTTTAAAACTCCCAATAGAAAGCTACTCTTCTTTGAAAAGTACTGGATAGAGAATTGCAATGAACCGAGGAAATAAGATAACGTATGCACGGGTGAGCTGAAAGGAGGGACTGGATCATCATGGTAAGTGTCGTCAATCAGGCACCATATCCTCTTGGGTTCAGAGAGGTTCATTTGGATAATTTTATTTCCTGGGTGATATGTAGTAATCACATCCACACATAAATTCTTCAGATTATGATCACTTGAAAGCTCTGGCTTTTGGGGGGGTGGAGAGAAGAGGAGCCTAAATTAAATTATAGCAATATTTGGCCAGTGGTGGATTTATATCATGTTTTATAAAATCATGTTTTAAATCCATTAAATGTTAGCCAGAATCTGGGTTGTTTTGTCTGGGAAGAATAACTGTGGCCACAGAACAGCTTCTAAAGGTCTTGTAAATAGAAATGTGTAATGCTCTATGTTCATAAAGGGTCCCCGCAGTAAAGTAGTTCTGCCACGAAAGCCACCCACTCAGCAATTTGACCCTCACAGAATATTTCCATTGTATAAAGAGAATCTTATGCCAAGCCAGGTGCAGCCATGACAAACTGTAAATGTCTAAAGTTGTACAAAAGTCTACTTTATAAAATAGCGGTCGGTCGACTTTTCCAATAACACGGAATATCAAAAGGTAGCACCAACAGTACATTTCCAGAAATCATAATCACTTCCTCCATTAAAAACACCTATTCAGAGCCTTCACTTTAATGGGCAACTTCATTGGGCTTTATTTTTATAACACTTCTGAAGGTTCAACTGTGCAATGGCCAGTCATGGCAATGGGCCAATTCTATCATTAGATTGGATTAGAAGAGTCTCAGTCCCACCGAGTGGAAGAGATTTATTCTCCAAAATTGGCTCTTCCCTCTCAATGTAAACTCTAGTCAGAGTATGACTGTCTCTGGGAAATGAAGTGGGTTTGGAAAGTAAGGCAGTTTTAAACTGTTTATGCGAATACATTTTTTTCAGCGTGAACTAAGTCACTGTTCTCTCTGTGGCACAAGAGACTTCTCTGCGCCACTGGGCAAACACATTGGTGACTTACTTGTTTATGGACCTGTCGCTCACTAGGCCTGGTGTGACATAGTACCAAAATCTAGGTGGTTTAAACAACAGAAATGTATTGTCTCACAGTTCTAGAAGTGAGAAGTTCTAGATCAAGTTGGTGGCACGGTTGGTTCCTTCTGAAGGCTGTCAGAATCCATTCCACGCCTCTCTCTTAGCTTCTGGTGGCTTGCTGGCAATCTTTGTCATTCGTTGGGTTTGGCTAATCACCCCAATTTCTGCCTTCATCTTCACATGGTCTTCTTCCTGCATGTATCTGTGTCCCAATCTCCCCTTTTCATAAGGATTAGAATCCCACTTTATTCCAATGGGACCACATCTTAACTAATTACATGCAACAACCCTATTTCTAAATAAGCTCACATTCTGAGCTACTGGTGCTAAGACTTCAACATAAGAATTTTGAGGGGACACAATTCAACTCATAACAGGACCAAATCCATGTTCTTTTTTTTTAGGATTTATTTATTTATTTTAGAGAGAGAGAGAGCATGAGTGGAAGGGGCAGAGAGAGAGGGAGAGAGAATCTCAAGCAGACTCGGTGCTGAACATGGAGCCAAATGCAGGACTCAATCCCAGGATCCTGAGATCAAAACCAAGAGTCAGATGCTTCACTGACTGAACAACCCAGGTGCTTCCAAATGGATGTTCTATATCAATTAGACCAAACTCTTACAAAATCATGCTAAAAGAAAAAGAGAGCAATTCTAAACTAGTGTTTTCTCTCATTTTTCTCTTATACACCATCCTCTCTGTTCTTGGCATTTGGAGAAAGGATACATATTTATGAATGATAGGCCTTTATCATGGTAAAAGCTATGGAAAGTTTTGATCAGCATTTAGACATTGTAATTAAATTTTACCAGAGACTAATTTCCAAGACTAGCAATGGGTAAAGTAATATGGTTAGGCTTTATTTTAAGAGCTAAAAATGAAAGAATGAGAGCATTTCGAATATGATAGCTAAATTTATTTCTTAAAATGTAGATAACTTGGCTCAAGCATAGGGTTTTTTTACAACAACCCAGGAGATCTTCTCCCCATCACTGTCCATCACTGTGCAACCTCTGCCATTGTTGGCCTTCCTCTTTAAACCTCTTTGGCTCCCATGCCTAGCTCCCCATTTTTTATTCTTTTCCTGTCTTATTCTTACTCTTTACATCTTCAGGGTTTCACACTTCTCCTTCCAATGGCTAAATGTAGAATTTTCTCCATATTATACTCCAATCCTCTCCTCTTTCCCTACTCTATTCCTGTAACTACATTTACTCCTTGGATCCAATGATCATTTTCAGGTACCTGATTCCTAAGTTGATATTTCTAGCCTTGGCTTCTCTAGCTGTAGACTTGCATTTCCAGTTGTTTGCACCTGAAACTCAATAAAACTAAAATGGAGAGCATTATATCCTCCAATTCCCTGAGCTGTTCTCTCCTCTCTATTACATTGTTTCTGCTAATTTATTCTTCTTCCACTCAACCAGGCTCAGAACCTCGCAATCATCATACATGTCTTTCTTCGTGTTCCCATACGTGCAGGCATTCTAGAAATTCTGTTGTCTCTACCTCTGCTATGTACATGATCTTTCTCTAAGTTGTCCTGATCCAAACCCCATATTATTTCTCACCAGAGTTTAAATTGCTTCCTGTTACCTCAGCCTCTCTCTGCTCCATTCTC
Source organism: Neomonachus schauinslandi (assembly GCF_002201575.2). Taxonomy (NCBI): domain Eukaryota; kingdom Metazoa; phylum Chordata; class Mammalia; order Carnivora; family Phocidae; genus Neomonachus; species Neomonachus schauinslandi. Next base: position 148,765,579 of record NC_058405.1, read on the forward strand.
AACTATACCCTGCGTCTTCCACTTCCAAGAGTTCAGCTGGAAAACATAACTGATTTCCCATTTTCTGTAAATTTTAAACTGAGACATCAGTTTTAAACTGGCATTTGTGGGGTCCCTGGGTGGCAAAGTCCACTAAGTGTCGGACTTGATTTCAGCTCAGGTCATGATCTCAGGGTCCTGGGATTGAGCCCCACATCGGGCTCTGTGCTCAGAGTGGAGTCTGCTTCTCCCTCTCCCTCTGTTCCTCCTCCCACTCACTCTCTCTCTCTCTCTAAAATAAATAAGTAAATCTTCAAAAAAAATAATGAACTGGCATTTATGACCTCTATGATATGGATATACTCTTCTGGTTTCCCTTATCTCCTGCCAGTTCTATACACATACCTGTTTCTTTGGCCAGAGTAGACTACTTGCTTGCTTTTTTTTTTTTTTTTAATGGATTTCACAGAAATGGATTCTTCCAAACAGTGTATTCTTTAAGGCTAAAGACTTACTTATTCCATGTTCTCCATCAAGTCATTTCTGATAACCAAACAATATCTCTGATGCTTAGCATTTTGTTTGTGCATCATTCCACTTAACACAAACCCCAGTGATAGGCTCATGATATATGCTCAACAAATGTCTTAACTGACTGCCTTTCCCAGGATGCCCTGCTTTAGAGTTACTGGCATGCTTGGCTTACCCAGTCTACTAGATTGCAAACTCCCGTATACTCTTCCAGTGATTTTTTTCTGGACCTTCAGTAGACCCCTAATTAAAGACTATTGATTTAAACTAAAAACGATATTGGAAAATCAACATGACACACCAAAAAATTGTTATAAACTTCACAGCCAGTGGATGAGCAGAAGGTCAAAATAATTACTTAATCTAAATAGTTCATTAAACATACATTAACCACTAGATTATGTAACCTTATCTTCAAAAATCATAACAATCCTCTTATGAACCATGGGCTGCTCATGGCTGGATACTTGGAGGAGAGGGGTGAAGAACAACACAAGGAAACCTCATGCACCCATGAGCCCTATTAAGAGTGGTGGGGAAGAAATGATCCCAAATCTCAACATCAACCTCAAGAATGTCCCCATGACATTTTCATATGTAGCTGTTCTTACTGTTCTTTAGTACAAGATTTCCCGCAAAAGACCTCCTAAATACTTAAATTGAACATTCAATAATAATAAAAGTCATTCTCCTTGTACTTTCTCACAAGCTCCCAGTAAACCATCCAAGTCTATTTTTGATTTATCTTAGAAGCTGAGTTCTCCTACGGAAGAATGGGAGACTCCTTTCTCCTCTAACATGATAACGTTGGTTTCCCCTGAGCTAGTAGATACATATGGAGTGATAATGATGCTGGAATTTCTGAAAATGCAGAGATATTTGACACCACAATGAAACAAATGCAGTCCAAAAATACAGGTTTACAGATATGGAAAATATTCGCCATTTTTGTTTAATTATATAGGAGGAATACAGATCCCTCTCTACAGAAAACTGCTCTGGCCCTGAATCCTTTAAAACACAATCTGAATTGCAAACTATGATAGATTTTTTTTTTTCAGAAAATGTCTACTAAATTAAAGATTATAGAGAATTTACTATGTAAATAACTCTTTTATATAGCCTATTGCATAAGATCAAGTCACTAGAACCACTTAGATGAGAGAACTTGTCTAAGTCTTCTGGAGATGATACGAACAGTCAGGATTAATTGCTGCTTACAACAAAGGACAGTGAAAAGCAAGCCAGTCTTGGGTGCTTGGATTAGTTCAGTGTTTCAGAGGCTGAGCTCCGGAGACAGATGCCTACTCTCCAACCTGCTAACTGCATGGCACTAACTGCATAGCTGTAGCCAATGTATTCAACCTCTGTAAGCAGCACATTCTCGCTGTGAAATAAGGGCGATAATAATGTTTCCTTCCTCATAAGTTTATTGTGAACATTACATGAGAGTTTACATAAGCTGCCTACTTCAAAGAAGCCATTCCAGCTACTTTAGCTACTGTTATTATTTAGAGCACTTACTATATCAAATTTCACTAACTGATTTCTTCCTTTCTTTTCTTTCTTTCTTTCTTTCTTTCTTTCTTTCTTTCTTTCTTTCTTTCTTCCTAATTTCACTCTAAGACATTTGGATATCAATGGCTTTTTAAAAATGGCTTTATTGAGATATAATTCACATACCATACATTTCACCCATGTAAAGTATACAATAAAATGGTTTTTGCTATAGTCACGGAATTGTGTAACATCACCACAACCTAACTTTAGGACATTTTTGATCTATGTTTTTGCATAATAAATTACCAAGTCTTTTTTTTTTTTTCAATTATTGCATTCTTTTTTTTTTTTTTTATTTGAGAGAGAGAGAATGAGAGAGAGCACATGAGAGGGGGGAGGGTCAGAGGGAGAAGCAGACTCCCTGCCGAGCAGGGAGCCCGATGCGGGACTCGATCCAGGGACTCCAGGATCATGACCCGAGCCGAAGGCAGTCGCCCAACCAACTGAGCCACCCAGGCGCCCCAATTATTGCATTCTAATTGCCTTTTTAGAATTCTTCCTACAGTCCCTATTAAGGTTATGTTGACCAATAGAAGAAACACTTTATTAATGGAACCACCTGTAATTTTTTGAGTTGGGGAGGTACACACACTTTAATTAACGTGAGGACAGTACTGGATGAATTCTGTCTTCCTGGCTGTCTCACAAAAGGTCTAAGATCCTAAGATTAGGCTGGTAGGAAAGAGAAAAGCAATGGCCTAATTATCTTTTTCAATAGTTGGATTGTAAGCTGGACTTGTGCCCTGAGAATGAAATGAATTCCCTTACCCAAGTATACATTGTATTTTTAAAGGGCTTGGGGAAGGGGCATTGCAAACCTACACTTTTAAGTGGCAGAGAGAGTAGTAATAAAGTGTCACATGATGGGGGATCATAAATTTCTTTAAAATTCTGAGATCTGAAGGACAATGCTAGATAAGGTACCTTCTGAGGGGGAGAGGGAATATTGTTTATTTCATCACTCAGCGAAGCCCAGATGGACTAGGACCAGCTACTCATGACTGGACATCTAAGGGACAGAGCTCTGTTTAGTATTAGCTTGCACAGGGCACAGAATGTGAGTATACCTGGGCAAGAAATTAAACTCTAGTGATAGTATTCCAGAGTCATGGTTCTGAAGTTGAGGTGGGATGGACTGAAAATGAGGTCGAATGGCAAATGAAGAAAAACTGGAATCACTTCACAAACTTGCCTTGGTCCAGCTCAGTTCAAAACACCCACAAACACACATCAGTCTGTATTCAGATGCCTTGGTTCATATACACATATTGGACTTTGGATTTTTTTAAACAAGTCAGTAGGCTTAGAAAAAGCTGAACAAGTATATCACTGCCAGTCCCCAGAAGTTTCCTGGCTTAGTCCAGGCAACAGCTGCATAAATATTTCTTACATTGGCTGCCTGCCTTACTCCATTTCTTTGTGGGAAAGACCTTTGCAGAAAGATTTTTTTTTTTTTTTGGCAATTCAGTTTACTACTTGTATCTTATGTGGATTGACTAAAGAACATTATTTCTAGAACTAGGAGTGTTCCAAGCATAACTATGACTCCTGGAAGCTAAAGAGACACAACCAATCTTTCTCTTTCTCTGTCTGGCTTACTCCTATTCATCCTCCAAGAATTAGCTCAAAATATTCAGTATCAAGAAATGAGAAGGACCTAAAGAATAAAACCATAAACATTTATAATGTAACAGAAGGAAACACTCAAATAAATGGAAAGACATACCTATTTAACAGAAAGAAAAATTCAAAATTATGAAGAAATCAATTTTTCCTAATAGTATATATTCTCTAAAATGACAATCAAAATCTCAATGAACTTGTTAGGAATTGACAGAACGACTCTAAAGTTTTTCCAGAAAAATAAAAATGCTAGAAGAATTAGGAAAATTCTGAAAAAGAATGGGAGAACTTGTCCACAGGTATGTTATAGTTAAAATTGGTACTGACCAATGAACTTCTAGACTCCAGTGAGTGTAACAGAGTAGGGTCTAGAAACAATCCCACATGACATATGAATTTGGCACCCAATAATAGTTACTATTTTGTGAGCTCTGATAATGTGCCATGTATTCTCCTAATCCCTGTACATATACTAATGTATGTAGTCCTGACAACTCTAAGAGATAGATATTTAACCCCATTTTATGTATGAGAAATCAGGCCCAGTTTGTAAGCAGTGGAAGTTGGACCCAGACAGCCTACCTCCAAGACCCATTCTCTTAATCACTACTCTACATAGTATTTTAAATCAACAAGGAAAAAATATCACTCAAGACAGGTGGCTAACTGAAACCCTACCTCAGTTTTTATATCCAGCTTATTTTAGATGGCTTAAATATTTAAAGATTTTATTTATTTATTTGAGAGAGAGAGAATGAGAGACAGAGAGCATGAGAGGGAGGAGGGTCAGAGGGAGAAGCAGACTTCCTGCCAAGCAGGGAGCCCGATGCGGGACTCGATCCCGGGACTCCAGGATCATGACCTGAGCCGAAGGCAGTCGCTTAACCAACTGAGCCACCCAGGCGCCCTAGATGGCTTAAATATTTAAATATAAAAATAAAACCATAAGAGTTACTGAAGAAAATATGAGCTTTTAGAAATCTTGATGTGGAGAGGCCTTTTTACCACCCCCACAAAAGTCAAAATCAAAATAGAAAAGACTGATAGGCCTGACTCAAACATTTTAAAAACATAAAGTCAGACGAAGAGGTGAAATAATAATCGTAGTACATATGACAAGCGAACGTTAACATCCCTAGCATCAGAAGATCTTTTACAAATCAACCAGATGGTGATAGACATGCCAACGAAAACATAAATAATTCAGAAAAGTTTTAAAAAGAAACAAGAACATGTGGAAAGATGTTTAAACTTACTAATGGTTAAAGAAATGAACACTGGAATAAAAAAATTTTTCATGTATCAGACTGGCAAAACCATGACATAAAATTCCATGTTGACAAAAGCACAGGAAAACATGGGAACTTGAATTGGTGCTTTTCTGGAGAGCAGTTTGGCATTTGTAAATCAAAATTTCAGATGTTTGCCACTTATCGTGTAGCAATTCTTCCAGAGACTTATCTATAGAGATCACTGCCTGAGTATCCAAAGATATATATACAATGATATTAAGTACAGAATTATTTAAAACAGCAATAAGAGGGGAAACAACCTAACTGTACTTTGATAAGAGACTAGCTAAATAAAAGTACAAAATATAGGGTAATATTCTATAGCTGTGAAAAGTGATGGAATTTCTAATTCATTGATATGGAATAATCCAGGATATATTGTTGAGTGTAAAAAAAAATCAAGATACAGAATAACAGGTGGAGTATAGCCACATTTATGTAAAATTTCATCTATTCACACACATACACACATTTGCCTAGAGGGGTATTCACCAAAATATCAAACTGTGATCATCTCTGGATGAAGAGATTTGGGGTGAATTTTACTCTCTTATTTATATTTTCATGTATTATTTGGAATTTTTAAATAAGCAAACAAATACCACTGGACAAAGGAACAGAAGAGATAGAACTGAAGCATTGCCTTTTTAGGAAGACTTCCCTAACTCCAGGTTGCACTAAGAGCTGTTCTCTGAACTCCCATAGCATCCTATGCACATCTCAACCACAGCAAAACCATATTACAATGTAAAGATATCATTTCCCATGAAATCGTCAGCTTTTGAATATCCCTGATATCCTATGTGTTTTGTTTTTCTTGTGTGAAGGTCAGAACCTTAGCACATACAGGCACTCCATGACTCAAACTATCTGGGAACTCAAAAACATCCTATAACTGTGATAGATCGTAAGAAATGTAGGTGTCGGTTTTATGAGATTAAGATGTGATTTTTTTCAACAGTTTTAATGAGATAAATAAATTGTGGGAAAAATGCAAAGTAATGGCCTTTTTTTTTTTAATGGATCTCTCTCCCTTCAAGCAAGATTCAGGGTCTCAGTAAATTAACATCCTTCAGAATATTTTGGGTACTTCTGTTTAAGTCTTGACAATGACCGACACTGATTTACGACTGGGAACATGTCTACTTTTCTGAAACTCTCACTTTCTGCCTCTGCAAACTCGAAATGGGAGGATTTCACCCAGCAACAGGCATCTAACCTCCAATGAGGGGTGATGAGGAATAGCTAAGAGTATTTGCTCGAGGGCTCTGCTTTTGGCCTGCTTTATTTCAGCTCCAAATTTTCCAGTGAACTCTGTCTCTATTTTGACATTGAAAACAATGTTTCAGCACTGAGGGACACTCAAAAATGTTTCACAATAAACTCCTCTTATCTGTTTGTTGACTTCATCATGTGAGGTTTTCCTTTAGCCAGATCACAAATTATATTCCAGGGTTAGTGCTTTTGAACTATAACCACAGATATGAATTGAAGGTAGAAAATGGTCTCTAGTAGATATTACCAGATATTCCCATGAAATATAAAATACATGAAAAGGGGAGTAGGTAACAAATCAGATAGCCTAAGAGTAAAAAGGAGCCCTCTAACTGAAATTAGTTAAAAACTGAAAGACCTAGATTTCATATCCAAACTGTTAATGTATTTTTGTAAACCTATGCTAGAAGATGGTGTCGGTTTTGTGGTGTTGATGGTGCTATTGCTACTTAAATTCAAACAGGACAGAATGGTAGTAAATGAAAAGTTACAGCTTTACCCCTCATTACACCAACTAGAGAGAATGCCTTCTCATTATTCTTAGGTTTTCAGGTAGTTACCTCATCATTAGGCTTGTTTCACTGTGTTGAGGCGGGTGTGATTTTCACACGCTCCTCCAGCCAATGAAAGCACCAGCTTTTAATGATCATGTGAAATCTGTGACTCTTATTTTATAAATATTGACACTTCTAGGTCAATCAGTGTCTTTCTGAGTATTTATTAATTTTTTGTCAGTTAAGCTTAGAGTTTCTACAATGTGTTACTTTAAGCTTGTGTCATCATTTTGAATTTAACATATTACATAACACTGTTTATAAGACATGTATGCTTGGCTAAGCATTTATTTACTTAAAATCAATGGACCAAAAGTTTTAAGAAATGTAAAACATTGGCGAATATGAATGAAATACTGTCAGGAAAAAGAAGGATGGGGGAGAATTAAAAGATGATTAGAAATTAGAAGAATGAAAAAAGAAGTACCAGATGCAAATAACCTATAAGCTATAGTCAAAACAATTGCATATGATGTAAATAGTAAAACATAAACCATTATGACATGTGATAATTATTTGATAAATACTGTAATTAACTTAGATACAGTTCTGAGACCACACAGTCTTTTCCTCCCACTCTACACAAATACAGTTTTCACTTTCAAAGTAAGGCAATCTGCTATATATTTAATCAAGTCAATGACCACTGAGACTTCTTTTTTGAAAAACTCTGCTCATGCCCTCCTAAACTTGAATTTCCAAATGAGCAGGATAAGTTTTTTTGTTTTTTTTTATAATTCAATCACCGGGCTCCTTAATTAAGAATTGTATTTGCGAAGAATGAGTTGATAATATAGATAAGAGACTTAGGTAACTATTAGAATCTGCTAGAGTGGCTCAGGTAAGCCAGCTACATCAAATTTTCAATACTTCTGATACCTATTTCTTGATTTAACAACCTGAGACATTATCTCTCAGTGATGTATTATAAGAGATAAGGAATTAATTTCACATTATGTCCTGCTTTCTCTTGCTTTCAAATGATGCAATTTATATCATTTCATATAACATGCTTAAAGTCACTTTATTGTCATCATTTTTAGATAGTGTCTTAATTCCCTCTCTATAAAATGAGGGTATAAGAACCCTACACTATCTTTCACCTCTTTTCTACCACCAACTCCTAGCTTTTGTCAACTACACCAAGACTTTTAACTTATAAGAATTTATAACATTTACATTTACAGCCACACTGTCCTTGTCTTAAAGCTTTATTAAAAAGCTTCTGAGCTTCACTTAGTGGTTAATTCTAAAAATTAAAAGCAAATGACATATTATTATGTCACCACTCGAAGAAAATGATCTAAGAATCAAAGTAAAATTAATTATCTTATTCATTTATTTGAGAGAGAGAGAGCACGCACAAGCATGAGCAGGGGGAGGGGAAGAGACAGAGGGAGAAGCAGGCTCCCCGCTGAGCAGGGAGCCCGACATGGGACTCGATCCCAGGACCCTGGGATCACGACCTGAACTGAAGGCAGATGCTTAACCAACTGAGCCACCCAGGCACCCCTAAAATTAATTATCCTTTGTTTTACTCCAACAATTCCTCAGAATCATGCCACAGTTGACTTTGTGTCATTATGGAAATGACTTGTACAAGTTTTGGGGGTTTTTTTCTGAATTTTCTAGTTACCTTTTTTTTCTATTGGACAAGAAACATATGAACCCTTCATTGTATCATTAAGTAATCCAGCTCCTTCTCCTTCCTCCCTCTCCATTCATCTCCATTTTTTTTGCTTAATTTGTCAGTAGAAAGGTATTTGACATCCCTGACATCCATCTTTAAGGTCGCTTATTTTTCTCTTATACTTTATTTTTGTCTCTTTGCTCTACTTTTAAATTCATCTTTTTATTGAATTTTGGGGAGAGTCATATTTTTAATTTCTAGTAATTTCCTCCTGTTCTCTTTTTGCATAAAACTTTGTACTTACTTTATAGATAGCATTCCTTTTTGAATCTCTCTGAGGATATTAACTAGAATTGAAAAAATCTGTTTTCTTTCCTAAATTATCTCTGGGTTTTCTTGGTTCATCACTTTTTTTATTCATCTTAGTCCCATTATTTGGAGTTGTTGGTTTTTCCCAGGTGTCTGGTTATCACTGGTTATCTGTTCATACACATGAAAGGCAGTCTAGGTCGATGAATTGAAGTAGCTTATGTGGATTTCCTCTACTGTTGAGTAGGTTGTTTTTTCTCAATAGACACCGCTCTGGAAGATTTCTGAGTAAGTGGGCAAGTCATGTCAGGGGCTAGGCTTCTTTAAGACACATAGGCAGAGAGCACAAAGATAATCACGGTTTCACTTCCAGTATTAGAACAGGTGGGCTTCTCTAGGGGGTCCACACCTTCACTAGAAGCATTAACCCTCTCCAGACTAACTGTTCACTTTGCAAATGTCCTCACGTCATTAGCACTGCATACATGCTCTCCATAGGTGGAGAGGAGCAGCTGTTTTGTATTCAGTGCTTCTGCCCACTTTCCTCACGGGCTCTCTATACCTGTCAAGACAAGCTACGCCAGAAAAGGTAGCTCACACCTCTGCTACAGCCTTTTGCGCCAGGGCTTAGATGTCAATATGTTCTCATCTGCTTGTTTCTTTATGCCAGAAATGTACCTTTTATCTGCTGAAGATTCTACCCTAGGTTGAGAACAAGCCAAGAGAAGAAGCTGAAGGTTTTTAGAACTCATTTCCTGTCATTTCAGTGACATCTGAGGAAGAAGAGTAGATAAACATACGGACTCTGTTGACTGTCCCTGATTAAGAACTTGCGTTGTGAATTCCCTTCCCATTCGCCCCAATATCTTACCCTCTTTCCTTTCATCTGTCTTCTCTTCATCCTTCTAGTCTTCTGTCCCCCTCTCCTTTTTATTTACAGAGAAGTGCCTAGAAGTTTAGGAAATATTAGAATTAAAAACTGTGATGAGAATTTTCCTGTTTTTAAAAATAGACGTTCTTTCTGATGTCCACAAAAGAAATCTCAGCTAATTGTTTTCCAAAGACCTAAAACTAAATGTAGATTCAGTGTACTTTTCTTCTAGACAGATCTGCTTATAGACTTCCACTGTCAAAGGGAATATGCTACATTTAAAGAAAAAAAATGAACAGGTAAAATTAATTGGTACATTTAACTGAATAGTCCATCCAACATGACACACTTACATAAGAGTAATTCAAGTAAAAATAAATGATATTGAAACAAAGAATATCCTTAATTCTTTCTCACATGAATTTGGAAACACTTTACTGGGGGCTCTATATCAGGTATTGGGCTAAAAATGCTGATCCCCTATGAGATAGGTATTAATATTCCCATTGTGCAAGCAAAGGTTCAGGGAAGCTAAACAGTTTACCCAGGAGCACAGAAGCTGGTAAATAACAAGGCCAGAATTTAAACCCAGAGCTCTGTGCTGCTCCTAATCATTTCCCTATTCCACCTCATAGAGCTGTTAGGACATACACCCTAATATACCTTAGTCATACATCCCACAGTATTGTAAATGCTGCACAAGGACCAACCAAGACGTTTTAAATGGGTGTGGTGGCTATGAACTGGAAAAACTTTAGCTCCCTGGAAATGCAATTCCAATTCGAAAACTTCTTGTTCAGTGAGTCAGTTAATAAAGTTATACCCATTTCCCTGTGTAAGTTAAAATATGTTTGCCATAAACAAATAGACTCCTGAGGGATATTAAGGATTTTCTGGCACTTCCCACTAGAAAAAGCCCATGCTAGGGTTGTGTGGCATGGAGATAAAAGAGGATAGCTTTTGTTATAGACAGAAATGGTTTTAGATTCTACCACTTCTTGCTGTGCAAGCACATGACACTTAATTCTAAGACTCAGTTTCCTCATCTATAAAACACAGATAATAATATCTTCTTCATTGAGTTATGGTGAGGATTAAATAAAAAAAATACTGACAAATAACAGATGTTAAAATGTTAGTTGTTTTCCATTGTACTTTTATTTAAACACTTTATAATTAGCAGATAAGAAGATATCTGTCTGTACTTGGTCAAATACATAGTAGCAGATAAAAAACAAACCTATCCATGGATAACCATTCTTTCTAGAATATATATGTATTTGTTAGGTTCAAATATTCCTTTCGGTATGAGTTGTTATGTGACTGTGTCCTGCTTATTAGGGATCATTTTGTAAGAAAATCAGTTCTTCAAACATATATTTCTCCTGAAGTGTTTTAATTACCATAAAACATATTTATCCTCTTACATTGTCAATCAATTTAATTAGATTAGCATTTGTAATCACCACTACAACTGTCTACATGAGTTGAGGACAACCTCTTTCTCAGACAGTTTAGAACATAACTACTTCAGTGCACTTTTCTCCCACTAAAATGCAATAAGGAAAATGTTCAAATAGAAAAATATATACTAATTCACATAGAGGCCAGGGTGAAGAATGTGGGAAAAAAGCACTTACTTGTACTTTGATCTCTCATTTGTCCATCCTTTAGATAAAATATTTGCTCCCTTTTGGACTTGGAAAATGTAAACAAGTCTCCATATAAGGAAAAAAGTCACTTAACTTTTAAAGTGTGACTTATATGTAGCCGGTTCAAACTTGTTTGTGATGAGTGTGTATGTGTTGTCACAAGGTTCTTCCAACATTTCAACTCTACTCTTGAATTGCTATGTTGTAAAACAAAAATGTTCTGATAGCAAAGATTATTCTGAAAGGTGGATCGAGACGGGAGAAAAGGAGACGGGAGAGCAGCAATGTTTAACTGAAGTAATAAAGAGTTTCAAGTAAGTGTCATTTGCGGGGGAAAGGTAAAACTCTGTGGCCTTTTGTCTTGGCTGAAAGGAATCTCAGACTGAATTTCTCAGGCATTATAAATATATTTGACTAGAGATTTGTATACCTACTTTTATGTTTTTAAAGTTTTCAATCTGTTCTATGTTTTAAAATTTTTTTAATTGCTATATCAACAGCCTTAATGCAAACATGACTTTAACTCAATTTGGGGGAAACATATACACTTATAAATCAATGAATGGATATAGATAGAGATCAACATAATCTTGGTGAAGCAACCAAATGATGATATAGAGGTTTTTTTTGTTTTTTTTTTTGTTTTTTTTAAAGATTTTATTTATTTGACAGAGAGAGACGCAGCGAGAGAGGGAACACAAGCAGGGGGAGCGGGAGAGGGAGAAGCAGGCTTCCCATGGAGCAGGGAGCCCAATGCGGGGCTCGATCCCAGGACCCCGGGATCATGACCTGAGCCGAAGGCAGACGCCCAACGACTGAGCCACCCAGGCGCCCCTAGAGTTATTTTTTAAACTTCATTACAAAGAAATTATCTGTAAGGATATACCCTAAACTGTTCACAGTGGGTATCCTGAGGACTCAGGGAGTGGAATGGGAAAAGGGGACTTTTGTCAATATAAAATTCTGTGCTTGCTTTTTCTTTTTCAAAACAGGAGCACAATATATAATTCAGAAAAACTTTAGAAGTTTTTTTTTTTTTTAATCATCATTATCCTTTAACCCAACAGTGTAAACAACACATGGAATAAAGAACTTTGGGGCACAATGGTCATTGACATCAATATGGCAGGTAATAAATGCATAGATTATCTGACCTTAAATGATCCCCAATAAAGGATGTCTTCTGCCCAGTTCTTTCTTGTTCTCTGTACTCCACAATTTTTGTATATATACCTGCTCTCCTTACACTTTATTCAAATACCATTCTCTTATTCACAAACTATCCTCTTAGAGAAAAACTCAAACATGGCAACCCATGGTGGCTCATGGGTAGCCCATAGGTAGAGATTGTTCGGCAAGCAAGATGTTTTAGCACTTTTAAATTACTTGCCACTATTTAAGAATTTGGAGATTTCACACAAAACTCCAGATTCCCAGCTTCTCTGGAAAGATGCAAAGATGTTAACACAAGGCCCACGTACCTGCCCGGCAACAGGAATTGCTCCCGGCTGCCCCTTTAGCTCACCAGAGCCTCACCACACCATTGCCTCCCAACAGCACCTCCGGGGCTATGTTCCATTTACTGCGCCTCTTGCATTGCTTTTCTGTCTTATGGTAAACAGGAAAGAAATTTCTTATACCCTATCTTTCTTTTCCGGGGCGGAGGGAGGTGGGGAGCAATGCAAGGAATATCAAGCAAGCCAGATGTTTCAGGAAATAAATGGAAGAAGGCGTATTTCTTTACGGGAATGAAGACGGATGGCTTTCTGAGTTTAGTCCACAAAGAATGCCTACGTTGAAAGAACGAACTGAATAACCACCATATGAAGCCCACATGGAACAAAGCATGAAAAGCATGTAATAATTTTTTTGACTGGGAACAAAATAAGTGATTCTTTTATGAAATGTAATTACAAGTTAAATGAAAAACAATTTCCTCTATCTAGGCCGCTTCACTCATTTGTGTGACCTAAGTGACCGCACAAGTGTTTGAGTTTGTCCCCCTACTTAGAAACACACCCAGAGGCAGGACTTGTCATCCGCTCCCGGGGCCCTACTTCGGATGCCTGGGGTGGTAAACAGTAGAGGTTGCCAGGCCCGCAGTGACGCCCCTCCCCTCCTCTTCCTGCTCTCAACAGCACTCGGCAAAGATAAGGGAGGCCGCTGTAAAAATTCCTATCGATCCTCCAACTCCATGCTCCTTCCTCCTACACAGGCCTCTCTCTCTCCCCAGACCCACAATTTGGCAAAATGCCCACGTGAAGAGTCGCGACCTTCCTTTGCTAACATGCTTCTATTTCATTTTACAAGGTCACAGGCCTTGCGTTACAGCTGCAAACACTCGGGCCAGAACTCCAACCCCAGCTCAACCCACCCCCGGGGGGAGGGAGCAGAGGAAGTGTTCAACACAGCCGCCAAACCTTACAGACACATCGACTCTCTGTTTAAAGGTCACGAGCAGATCCATAGCTCGGGGGTGACATCAAAAGTTCTCAAGTTCCCAGTGTCAGGGGAAAGAAAAGGAGCCTCTGATCGACCACGTCTGCATCAAATCTGCACCCCAGGACGCCTCAGTCTGGGGTACAGATCGCGTCTTCAGTAAACATTGGCTGAGTATAGAATGTGGCTCTCCTCTGGGGACTACAGCAGGAATCTAGCTTTGTCTGTCTGTCATCAGTTAGGCCCAACTCCTGGTCCTAACACCACCTGGTCTGAGAGGCACAAAGTGCTTTCACGTGACTTCTCTGATTTGTCTTGGTCAGGAAAGCTGTGAGGAGGGTAGAGTTGGCTTTATAGTAGCATCTCCACTTGATAGAAGAAATAATAGAACTCAGAGAGTTCAATGTGACTTCAAGGGCAAGGAATGAGGGCTGGGCTTCACGGTTGCCGTATTTTCCTCAAAGCTACCATAAACTGTACATACGAACAGTACGGTAACACTACAAATTGTAGTGTTATATCCTTTATAGTTATAGAGAGAAAAAAAATACCTTATCCAAAACCGACGTTCTATAACAAAAACAGTATTAAAGAATTGGGGAGCGCAACTCAGGAAAAAGGAATCAAGATTTTAAAAATGTTTTTATATAGAAATATTTTACAAAGATTTTACAACCGGAAATCATTATGTCATAGAAAGAAGGAAGAAGATTAAACCTCAAAGATAAAGAAAGTGCTCATAGCAATGTATTGCAGTCTCCATGAAAGTGCGTAAACGGTTAAGGCAAAGTACCGTCTTGGTACTGGCATGTCGCAAAATGACTTGTAAAACAGGTTTGTTTGTTTGTTTTAAATACATACAAAAGTGTTTCTTTTCCTCCATTCTTCTCAAAGACATTTGAAAGGGATACACTGACGAACAGTCTTGCTCTACAACTGTGTAAAAATAACTCCAGGGTACAAAACAGTGAAAGTAAAAATGCTCTACCCAAGCACATTTTAAAGTAAATCAGATGATTTTAAAACAAAACCTTCCCACACGTGAGCTTGCTTTCTACATTTCATTTACCAGGCTGGAAGTTTACTCCCTCATATTCCAAGATAGAGATCATAAATGACAGTGGTGTGAGTTCCGTTCAGATCTTGCCCTTCTGTGTGACTTTTAGCTTCTAGTTTCTATGGCCAAACCATCAGCGTATTTGAAGTCCTTATGTGTTTACTGTGTTATAAATCTACAGCTTTGCTTCTACCTGCAGCTTACGTGATAGCCATTTATGAAGTGCTACATATGCTTAATACAATATTTCACCATGATAATAAAAATACAAAGGTGCTCTCTAAAGTTACAACCATAAATCCTATTTGGGAATTCTAGTTAAGGATTTCATTTTTCCATATAAATGTAAATCCCTTACAGTCAATAGGATCCATAAGAATAATACTGTTTCTCAAACTCTCATCTTCATACGTGAAGCAGAATTTGCTTAAATGTGAATAAGATGCTAAAAAGAAAGTAAATTAGCTAGACCTGGACATGAATGAGTTTTAGGGAAAAATGACATATCTGAATTCTTGCACAGATAATAAATATCTGCCAAAGAATTAAGTTAAATCCCATGACTAACCGCTCTTCATGTAAAATTTTATCTACTCATGAGAAATAGGGAAAATCAGTGCTACCATTCTACTCTCTACGTTTAAACGGAGTTTTTCTTTTCTGAATTTTTTTTTCCATCCTTAAATGTAAGAGAAATTAACCAGCTCACTTCCTCTGACCTAAGTTTCCTAAATAGCTTTTAGCCCTCACAATACAACTGGGGTAAAACCAGAGAGAAACACCTAGCCATTTCTTGGGATGCTGAAGTACAAAATAAGCATACGTGCTCTATATAACCTAGTAAGAAGGGCAGCAACAGCTCAACTGTCTCACACAACAGATGTATTCGTTTGATTTTCATTCGCGATTTCTTTTTCATCAGTACCACAGGCAAAAAGCTTGCTGCCCAGAGTCTTCTGGGCAAATCGAAAATACATGATGTGGCCCATTGCCACAAATGAGACTGAAATCAATACGAGCAAGCCAAACGCTTCAGGATTCGGAGCCAGGATGACCATGATGAAATGCAGAAGATCAAGAAGATAGTTCATCGAGTTCTGTACACCATTTATAATGCCTCGTTCAGATTCAATTACATTTTCTTGCAGCAACTGTGTCACAGTTAAATCAAAGGACCAAAGACCTATTAATAAAAGATAATTGGTAAAGACTGAATTTTAATTTATAGCTTTACATTTCAGATTTACAGTTTAAAAATGTTGACATGTGCAAAATATACATTTATCCCTAGTACCTTAAAGTGACTGTGTATATATATATTCATCATAGCCTTGTCTTTGAGCATTCTTTTTCATCAGTAAATACTGGTGTGTTAAGGAAGTGTTGAATCACTAAATTCTACACCTGAAACTAATATTACACTGTATGTTAGTTAACTGGAATTTAAATAAAAACTTGAAAAATAAAAAATAAAATAAGATACAAAATACTGGTTTACTGATGGCTTCAAGAAATGATTTTTATAGCTACCACACCATCCAAAAATAAGTCTAATTTACAAACTTCTTAATTCTATTTTTCTGTGTTTATACTACAAAAGCAAAACTCTGAAATCAGAGACAATAAATCTCAAGTATTAGAAGGCTTAAAGTGAATGTATTAATATATTCTTATGGTTAAAGTTTAAGGAAACTTTAAACCATTATTACATTTACTGCTTGGGTTCTAAAGCTGCTACAATAAAGCTGTCTTGCTTGAATATTAATTGTCTTTGATAAATTAATGAATTGCTTTGTATCACAAGATAAATACGGTTTCATTTCAAGAACAAATTCAGGTAGAGATAATTCATCAGTACTCTATTAATAATTAAATTTTGCCTTGTAAGAGGTCTTTACAGTGTGTTTCCTTCCAGAGCTATAAAATCCATTTGTTTGGCAAAGTATACTATAAATGCACATAAGCTAGAGAGACTTTTTGAAGGACTTTTCTTCCAGCTACCATGCCTTTTTTTTTTTTGAAACCAAAAACACTATCTTTTTTACTTTGTCCTATACAAGTATTCCCTAATTATAATAGTCCTTTTGGCAGAGTTATAGCAATATAAAGATTCCAAATTACTAAATGGCATTATAATTATTATAGCTATCTTTTTGAAAATTAAATTACAATAGGAGTAATACTTAAGATGTTCATTTATAAAAAAAAAATTTCAAGCCCTAATCATGTTAAGACAGTATATGTACCTATATACACACTATATTTTAAACTATAAAATAAAAATTTCATAATTAAAGACTGGATCATACCTAAGGATAAATAATGGATTTTGCTTAAATTAACACTCGGGAATATTTCAGGTCATTTATTGTAGAGTTTTCTGAACCTGCATTGCAGAAAGACACTTTAGCTCATCAACACACAGAGAGAGGACTTACCGATTCTAGCAGCAATGACGCCTGCAAATAGCAGACTGACAGAGATTATGGGCACAGATTTAGGACTCATCTCTGGGACAATATTAGCAGGGTCAGACCCATTTGACATGTACGTTTCAGTTGTCAAGATGCTTTCAGGTATTTTTGTAGGGGTCATCGTGGACAGTGGTTCTGCTTGAATGAACCTAGAACGGATATCTTCAAAAGGAGAAACAGACAAGTCCAAGGGGCTTCCAGGCATGAACACAGAGATGACACACAAGATCAGACAGGAAAGCTGTGCAAATCCTGAGATCAGGCCCGTCCGAACCAGGCCACATTTTCTCCTGAGCCAAGTAAAAGCCACGGTTCCCATTATTCCAGTGACAGCTGATGCTCCCATCAAAATACTGAGGATAGACCCGCTCAGCCCCTGAGTGTAGGCGTACCCTGTGGTGATACAATCAAAGCCCAGGACAGTCATATAGAGGAAAGCAAGACCCATGCCCGCCAGAAACACCGGCTGGTTGTAATAGGAGACCCATCCATCTCGGAAGGTGCGGAAGGGCTCAGCCATCTGGGAGGCGCAGCTCGGCTCTTGCTCAACTTCAAGCTCATGGACATTAGGGCCTTTCTCACCCATTAGATGAGTTCCCTCCAGGGATTTTGGCTCAGTTTCTATTAATAAAAGACATCATTATATATATCAATATAATATGTATTTTCTTTTACTAATCTAAGAATTTCAGCCAAGGAACAATCTCCAAGTAGCATTTACGTTAAATAAACAACATACTATTGATACCCCTCTCTCCTATGGTCTGTCTCCCTTTCCCCACTGACCCCCTTAGAAATTATACTCCCACCTAAAAAAAAAAAAAAAAAAAATTATACTCCCACCAAAGTAAATAACAGGAAAACCCATCAAATAAAAATATAGTAATTGTCTGGAAAACCACAGCATTTTATTTTCTGGGGCCCTGTTAAGATTCTATTTGCCCAGAAGCCCAATTTCCTCTTTGTGGGAAATGCCCACCTTCATGTCCGCACTCCCTTCCACTGTTCTACAAATAGTCATGTAACTCCTCTTCACAGACTCTAATGAATTCTCTTATTCCCTTCCCCCCCATTGTTCTTCCTATTCCTATGACTCAATTTTTCCCAGCCATCCCTCAATTAATTTCCCCTCCATGTCTACTGCTCATATTAAGGAAAAGGGTCAGGGGTCCCATTCCAACTCCCTGAGATTCAACCCAGAGTTGCTCCTCAGGCCGTCAAAAGCCTGGGTTTGATTCATATATTTAACTCCTTCAACAGTAATAAACCGGATATAAATTCAAAGTAGTTTTTGTCTTCATCAACATTTAAGGTCTGAACGTCAGAATAAAAGGAATTGACCATTGTGTGGAGCTTACCTTTATGTAAATTCAGCTGTTTCAATTCAGCTTCCTCTACTTTAAGAGCAGCTTTCACAGCTAGAGCAGGTGTTTTCTGATAAACCTTCCAGAGCAGAAAGTATTCCACACACATGGACACCAAATTCCACCCCGAAATGAAGCCACAGCCAATGACTGCAGAGCCAAACGTCATAATCTGGCCAACAGCCATGGGGGCCAAGATGTTGGTTAACTGGTCAATTCTTCGTATTGTAGCATTCATATCTACAGAGGTAGATAAAAGAGGTAGATAAGTGTGTAAACCTATCAAAGACAGACTGCCCACTTACATAATACAAACTCATAATCCAAGTATATAGATTCCTAAAATGCAAATTTCCAAAAGCATTCCCAGCAAACCATTTTGTTGCAAATAATCTATTGTTTGGAACAAGTCATATTAAATTTGCCTCAAAAATCATGAATCCCTTGGGATTGCATGAATTAGTCTGACATCAGCTTTTAAAATGAATGGTGATTCTTTATTCATTTTTTCAACAAACATTTATTAAATGCCCATTATGAGCTAGGTACCAATTCTGTCACTATAAAGAACATGAAGAGTATTCTGCCCTGAGTTTACCTCCCCATGGGAAAAGAAAGAGCAAATCAACAAGCATATACATATACAGCATGTCAGATGTTAATTAAATATTAGGGTGAACAATAAAGCACAAAAAGGGCATAGCGAATGCTCAGGGGAAAATAGAAATTTCAGTTTTAAATATGGCAAGGTCAGGAGAGGACTCACTGAAGAAAAGAGCATCATAGCAAAACATGAAGCAGTAGGAGGAAAAAGAGCCAGTTGTGTGGATATTAGTAAAAAGAGGATTCCAGACCAAGGAGGGTACAAAAGACCTGGGGCAGGAGGAGCTGCCTACAGTGTTAGAGGAACAACAAGGAGGCTGGTAGGGCTGGAGAACAATGAGGAAGAGATGAGGTCAGAGAGGGAGGGCAGACTGGCCCAATCATGTAGGGTCTTGTGAACATTATATGGATGTTGACTTTGACAATGAATGCATCAGGAAGCCTTTGGAAGCTAATGAACAGAGAGGTGGCACAGTCTGACTTATATTTTTAAAGGTTCATTTTGGCTTCTGTGGTGTGAAAAGACTGGGGCATGAGAGGGAGAGATTTGCAGACAAGAGCAGAGGCAAGAAGAGAGGTAGAAAATGATGTGGCATAAACCAGGACAGTAATGGGGATGGAGATAGGTGCTGGATGTACTTCAAAGATAGAAAGACTTGCAAATTGATTAGATATGGGGTGTGAGAGAAAGAGAAGAATTAAGGAGGACTCTTAAGTTTTTGGTTTTTTTTTTCCTGAGCAACTACTAGAAGGATAGAGTTGCCACTTACTGAGAAAGTAAAGGCTTCAAAAGGATCAGGTTTGGGGCAAAAGAACAAGCATTTAGTTTAGAGACGCTGATTTTCATAGGCCTACTGACAGTCAAGAGGCCACATCAAGTGGCAGTTAAATATGTCTGGACTTTAAGGAAGAAATATGTGCCAGATTCAGTAGTCATCAGCTCATTGAGTTTTGTTTTTTGTTTTTTTGTGCGTTTTTTTAAGATTTTATTTATTTATTTGAGAGAGAGAGAGAGCACGCATGAGCGAGGGGAGGAGCAGAGGGAGAAGGACAAGAAGACTCCACGCATGACCCTGAGATCATGACCTGAGCCAAAACCAAAAGTCAGATGCTTAACCGACTGAGCCACCCAGGCAAACCAGGTGGTTGAGTTTTAAAGCAGTGAGACTGGATGCGGTCAACCAAGGGACTGAGTGCGTAGATCCAGAAGAGACAAGATCTGAGGACTGAGTCTTAGACATGTCAATGTTTAGAGGTCAGGAAAATGAAGAGGAACTAGTGAAAGAGGAGAAAAACCAGGAGAGTGTGGTATCCTAGAAGCCATGGGCACCACTGTTTCTAAGAAGAGGGGGTGATCAACTTGCAAGAGCTGCTGATAGGTCAAGGAAGACGAGCACGGAGAAGCAGCTCTAGACTGGTCACATGGCAGGTACTGGGGACTTCAAAAAAGAGTGGTTCTGGTAGAGCAGTAAGGACAAATACCTGACTGAAGTTGGTTTAAGAGACTGGAGCCAACTCCAGGAGATACCATTTATATTATATTTTAAGTGAGTGGCACTCCCTCGATTCACAGCGTGAATGCTACCCCCTGGCATTATGGAAAGCAAAGCCCTGACCAAGGAGAGGAATTGGAAAGAGTGAGCAAAGACATCTTTTTCTTAAGTTTTGTTGAAAGGTGAACAAAGAAATGGGCTGGCAGAGGTGTAGAGAGAGATAAAAATGTTTAAGAGCAAAATTATTGCATATCTCTAGGCTGCTGGGAATGGGCAGATGAGAAGGGATGGACTCTGAACCATCCTGGAACCACAAGTAGAAGAGTAGAAGGCTTATTCTTAGATGGGAGCAAACCCATCACTATGAGCAAGAGTGCGGGCCACACACACGGCTTCAGGCAGATGTGACAGTGAGAGCATGTTTAACTTCTCGTTTCTCCTATTTTCTCAGTAAAACACAAAGCGAGATCATTACTGAAAGTGAGGATGGGAGAGGAGGTATGGAATGGATGAGCTGTATGAGGGAAAAGGAGAAAGTGAGACCCAGTCCTTTAGGAAAGTGGGAGGAGGAAGGGACCACAGAAAGTAGTATGATCACCGGGCAGCATGAAAGGGCCAACTTGAACCCAATGGTCACAAACTTTAAGTGAGCACAACTGTGCATTTTTCTCCAGCCATGTTCTACTGTAGAGAGTTGGATTTAACCAGCATCTTACAAAAGAAAAGTGACAGAAGGAGGAGAGGCCAACTGAACTGAGGGTATATGCTAGGAGGTGATCAGAGGTGGTCGGAAGGCCTGACCTTGGAATTTCAGCTGGGTAAGGAGGGGAGACAAGAGGGGTCACAGATAGTGAAAAGGAAGTGGATTTAATGACCTGTGGGTGACAATCAGGTTGGAAGACTGTTGGGGTAGGGGTTCCAGAAGGAAGGAGCTGGAAAGATAGGAGGTGGCAATTTAAGACATGAATGCCTAAGATTAGGATCACCGGAGGGGAGGCTTTAGTGGTGATGACAAAGCCTAGGGTATGACCACAGGAACATATAGCTAAGTCAGAGTGGAAGACAAGATGAATAAAAGAGTCCCGAAAATGACCTATTTTCTTATTCTCTATCTCACAGAGTAGAGTGGAATTAATGAGACAAATCCTTATCATTCGTGTCGGGCACCTTAAGGGAAAAGCAATGCGTGACTAATAAGTGCATTAACAGAAAATTGCCTTTATTCCTTCTCTAATTCTTCCTGGTCCTCAACTGCCTTCCAATTAGTCCTATGAGTGTATAAGGCTTACATGATAACAGGAGAACTTTGACACGGTTCACCTTTCACTTGAGAGGCAAAGGCAGTTTGCCTTGCTCTTACACGTGACCATTTTTTGCAGAGGCCTTGCTAACTTCCATCTGCCCCCCACCAATAAGTTTCCAACTCCTATGCTAACAGACAAGTGCAGAACTGATTCAAATAACTCAATATTTTTATTCCAAAAATTGAGGACTCGTGAAAGCGTCTGCACATTCTGAAAACCACAGAACAATAGCAAAATTAATTTAATTATAATGATTTGCTATTCTTGCACTACCTCAGGTTTCAAGTGCTCTGGAAGCTTCCTAATGCCACCAAATTCTAGCTTCTATATTATGCTTAGGAGGCTGATAATGTTTAAGTGTAATGTAGCATCAGGAAGCAGCTTTTATCTCTCTGAAGCAGAATGAATTATATAATGATTTTTGAAAAAGACCTAATCATTTTACTGGTAACAGGCTAGAGAAGAATCAGTCCTCTGAATATGCAAACACGTCCTTTTTACAAATTTCTCTTTATTCCTATGCAAACACACAATGTGTGCTCATTTAACTCCAACTTAACTGTTTTCAGCTACAGCTGAGGCACAGAACATGACATTAAATAGCTACTTGCTATTATTATAAGGTATATATTCAATCTCATAGGATAAAAAAAAAAAGAATAATAAACAGACCTGCTGAGCAAGTAGCAGCTAGGACGTCTGTCTACCTTAAATATGAGATCAATTTTTAGTCAATAGAGTTCAAATAAGAAATGTATCTGCCATACGTGAACAAGCTAACCAGCAAATGTTTCTTTAAGACAGAGGACAAAAAAAAACACAACAAACCTCAGAAGCTATTAATAAAGAGTGGTTAACAAAGAAAACAGGGAGGGAAATAAAACAGGGGAAAGTCTGGGAAAAGGAAGTGAATTTCAAACAGGTTTGACAGGCTAAGGGTCATGGCACAAGAGAATGTTTTAATAAAATACTAAACCAAGTACCGAGGCAAATTAGTTAACTGGTTAATTAATGGTATTTAGGTAGAAAAACAATTCCTTTTCTGGAACTGTCCAAACTAGATGTTAACAGCTATAGTTTGGCCGGATGTCACTGAAATTCTAAAATTTTTTCACCTTCCAGGGAAAATTTCTCCTGCGTTTGTTTGTTCTTTTACCCTCGGTGATACAACTTCCAACTTAAAAACCTACTCTGAAATCAAGAAACACTGGGGTAAGGGAATGGGAACAGTTAGCATCCAGCTCACAATCTCCCTTCTTTGTGCTCACAGCCCTTCGCCTTCACAGATGGGCACACACAGGGCGCACCCAGGTTCAGCATCCCTGCCTAGTCCCCTGCTGAGGTTCCTCACAGTTTTGGCTGGGGCCCTCAAAACTCGGCCTGCAGAAACATCCATGATTCCTGAGTGGAGCAGGTGTGTCTGTGTCCAGAGACTCAACCTCAGAAGTACCCAAGGTGGCAGTTTGAGTCCCCTCGACGTGTACTTTTCCCCTTCTGTTTTTCCTCTCTCCTCCTGCTTTCTGTCTCTTCTATAACTCTGCCTTATAGCAGAAATGGCACCAAAAATCCACAGTTAGACCCTTGCTGACCTTCTGAACTAAAAAAGTTTCTATCTTACTTTGAAGCATGGTTTTTAATTAATTTTTTTTAACAAATGCTGATGTTAAAACTTTAAGAAAGACAACACAGAGGTTTCCCTTCGCTAGGCTACTAACCTGCACTAGTAGCTGGATGCAAAAAAGCACCGCTTACTAAAAGCTACTTCACAGTGGACCAAAGTTCGATAGGCAGCTCACTTCCTTTCTTAAACTTGAGAAATTCCAGAAGGTTAGAAAATAGGCTGGCTGGCCTAGATTCTCCCACTCTGCAATTATTCCTAATAATAAAGGACAGTTGAGAAATGGCCCTGTTTTTGTTGTTATTTGGGGACATCAAAAAGCCCACAAAGTTATACGGAATCTTTGTTTTTTGTTACTTATTTATGTACGAATTTAGAACAAATTAAAGATTCTGAGTAACTTTCACTTTACTCCGGATTTTTTTCCCCCGGAGTGTAGAGACTTCACAGAGTCAAAATGAGTTAAGAAATTAAGATTAAGAGAAAGTCACTTTAAAAGCCAACTTTTTCTCCCAAGTATATTCTAACAGATACGTATGTGACCTCTTTTCAAAACACATCTTCTTATACCCTTTGAATTTTAAACCATGGACATGTATTACATACTTAAAATAGTAGGTTAAATAAAGTAAATAACAAGGAAAAAAACAAACAAAAAAGGACATAGCCTTATCTTAAGTTCAGTGCGACAAAAAGAGATATGGAATTATTTCCCATTAGTAAATGATTACAGGAAGGAAAAAAAAAATCAGTGAGAATCACTACTTCACCTCTAGAAAGAATGTCATATGGTATACTCACACGTGCTAAATTCATCCTATTCAAACATCATCCTCTAAAATCACTGTGGTATTTCTGTCTCGATTATAACGTTGCTATAACAAAATGATGATTTTTTTTTTAAAGATTTTATTTATTTATTTGACAGAGAGAGACACAGCGAGAGAGGGAACACAAGCAGGGGGGTGGGAGAGGGAGAAACAGGCTCCCCGCAGGGCAGGGAGCCCGATGCGGGGCTCGATCCCAGGACCCTGGGATCATGCCCTGAGCCGAAGGCAGCCGCTTAACCGGCTGAGCCACCCAGGCGCCCCACAAAGCGATGATTTAAGCAAATTCCCCTCTTTCCTCGTTTGGACCTTCCATAGATTTCGCTTCCTTTCTGTCACCACCTCCTTGCCTTTTTTCAGCCACATGGCCCAAAGTTGCTTGCTATCCCCAGCACCTAATCTTGCCTTCTGTGTCCTAGGATAAGCCATTTAAATCATCAGCAATGGCTTTCTTGTCTGTCAGGATGGCTGGGCAACAGGTTTGTGATACCCATTATCTCAGTGACAGCAGAACTGATTCAGCTGATCTGATCAGTAGATAGGTGTACCCCTCCTCCTTCACTCTGTGTAATTATCAATCCAATGTGTGTCTGTGTCAAGGGGCAGGTAGGGAAGATTGAGTGAGGTGAGTTATTCTGCACCCAAGTAATATCGATGTGATAGGACATGATGCTTTATAAGCATCTTTTCATCTTTCTCTGGCCTCTTATATATGTTTCCAATGGACAACTAAGATTGTAAGCTTCTTGAAAACCATATTCCAGCCTCAATTTTCTTTAGTATTTGTAACAGCAATTAAATTGCATCGTATATAATGTAATAAAAGTTATAGATTGTAATTTTAAAGTTGAAGGAATTAACTATTAGAGTCTCTTTTAGGACTAAGATGTTTCCATTTGTTTTGGAGAAAAATAAAATCCATAGTATGACCAGTTAGTACTGGTAATAATATCCACAGTATGACGATATAATATCATGTAGATTTTCACTGTTCTAAGTATTAAGCAAACATTTAGAGACTGTGATCAGAATTTAAAACAAAGAGCTCAAAAGGAATGTTCTTCTACTTGCCAGGTTTGCATAAATAAAAGTTCACTATCTCATAAATTAACTTCCTAACAGTGAGATAAATCATTGCACGGAGACTGATAATGTGATGATAAGACAAAGACTGTTTTCAATTTATCGTTCTTTAAAAATACCTAGAAGAGGGGCGCCTGGGTGGCTCAGTTGGTTGGGCGATTGCCTTCAGCTCGGGTCATGATCCTGGAGTCTGGGGATCGAGTCCCGCGTCGGGCTCCCTGCTCGGCGGGGAGTCTGCTTCTCCCTCTGCCCCTCCCCCCTCTCATGTGCTCTCTCTCAAATAAATAAATAAAATCTTTAAAAAAAAATAAAAAAAAAAAATACCTAGAAGAGGGCACCTGGGTGGCTCAGTTGGTTAAGCGGCCAACTCTTGATTTTGGCTCAGGTCACGATCTCAGGGTCGTGGGACATCAGGCTCGTGGGACATCAGGCTCCGCACTCAGCATAGAGTCTGCTAGAGATTCTTCCCCTCTCCCTATGCTCCCCCACCCCCATCAAATAAATAAATAAATAAAATATTTTTTTTAAATACCCAGAAAAAAAGGCTGAAGCTTCATTTACTACCTCTGACTTAAAGTGAATCCTAATATAACCCATTTAGTTCAAAGAACACCAAATTACCTGCTAATTTGCTTCTGTCTCCTCCTGCAACGACAACAATCCAGTCCCTTTGGATGGTGATGGCCGTGGCAGTACTAGCCAAATTTGCAATATTGGCAATAGTGATGATCAAGATATAACAGGAAGTCTAAGGAATGACAAGAAAAAGTGGAGTTAAAATGTCAGTTTGATCACACGGTACCTACTTCACTGCACAATGTAGTTTAAAATGGTCTTTGATGGCATAATAATAAAATTTTAACTTCATTTCATAAAATCATAAGAAATCATTTTACTTTGTAGACATGAAACATTAAGGTACCAGTGGTCAAGTTAAAGCATTCCTAATCCGTATCATCTATAATACACATCATACAAAAATTGTAAAAATCATATGTACTTTCATGTCACATAGTTATCATAATAAGTGTTAACATGGGGGTAAGTTTGTAATTTCTCCCCAGAATATCTCCTTTGGAAAAAACCACTGAAGGGGAAGTGAGAAGACCTGTACTGAAATCAGAGTTCTGACACTTTCTAGTTGCATGACAATGGGTAATCAACTAACATCACTTTGCCTTAATTTTTTCATTAACAAAATAAAGGGAACACTCTAGAAAATTTCTAATGTCCCACCTGGCCTTGACTCTACAATATCAGTCTAAACTTTTAAGAAGATCCAAGAGTGACATCAAATCCGTTGTTTTCCACCCCCTCCCCAAATCTTTCTCCTTTTTTCTTTTCTTTTTTTTTTTTTTTAAAGATTTTATTTATTTATTTGAGAGAGAGAGTGAGCACAAGAGGGGGGAGCGGGAGAGGGAGAAGGAGACTCCCCGACGAGCAGGGAGCCTGATGTGGGACTCGATCCCGGGACTCCAGGATCATGACCTGAGCCAAAGGCAGTGGCTTAACCAACTGAGCCACCCAGGTGCCCTCTCCTTTTTTCATCAAGCTATCACGAGACCCTAGTATGAGAAGTTACCTAGTCCATGACCCCAAACATAAATACCAATTATTATTGGAGGAACACAATCATGACATATTGATAAACATATGGATAACATTTCTTATATAATGTGAACAAATTACAGGTTAATACTTGTGAGCTGAAAACTAAAAACTGAATTATATAATAAACTCTTAGAAATGCCATTAAAAACAAATAAAAAAAACAACTGAACAAAGTTAAAATTCAAATAATACTTAATGAGTGCCTACTATGGACAAAAAAACAAACAAAAACAAAACATAATAACTGTAGGGGATGTTAAAGTGGACATAGAGATCAATAGTGTCTTTGTGAAAAGATATTCCCTAGTCTCAAAGGGTTTTCATTTTTTACCAATACCAGGTTCTATTTTCTGCCATTAGGAATCCCACTGGGAACTTACAAGAACCCATCCATGGTACATGGTCAGAAGCTCATTTTTATGTAAGAAAACCATCATCAGAATGATCCCACACAGGATGACCGAAACATTCTGTACCACCAGCGAAGTCTGAGCCACTGCACAGAGGGAGAAACAAAGTATTCACTATACCAGAACATCTCAATGGACCCGTTTTTGTCCACACATCCCTGTTCTACTACATTCATGCATATGAAAATTATTATAAGAAAAAAAAATTCCTGAAGTAAATCTTGAATGAACTATTTCCAGTAGGACCCACCATATCACACCAGACCAGTAAAACTTGCATAAAGAATGAAGTATTCACCATTTTTCCTACTAGTTGAAGCCATTCATAATGACCACATTTTCATTTAGTGTATTCTCTTAAAGGTTTACTGTCATAAATAGAACTATATTACATAGACAAGCTCCATCTTTCAGCTCTTTGTTGCTTAAGCTAAAATAAGAATATGTAGGAAGTTATAGAAGAGGTTAAGGAAGAAGTCATGGCATCCATAACCTCCTCCAGGGTAAGCGGAATCTGGTAAGATCAGATGGTCTGGATAAATAGGCAAGACATAAAAATTCACCAAGAATAAAGAGCAGCAGTGTGTCCCTCTGGGCATTCTAATGCTATATGCCATGCTATGAAATTCTAAGGTACACCTTTCTTCACAAAAAATGCCAACTTCCTTGGAGTGAGGCACCCATGTGGACTAAGTATTGGAGTAAGGACAGTCAGTATACCAAGTAAGGACACCCACAGTCTTACTTGCAGTCTCTTCTCTGCCACGCACTAGGGGAGGTGATCTAGGACAAGATACATAATGTCTCATATGTCTGTGTCTATGAGGTGAGAATGATAACCCATTCCTGCCTTCTTTACTTTACAAGGTCATTATGATGCTTAAATAAAATACTCATGAAAGTATTTTGAAAAATACAGAGAGTTGTATATGTAAGGTATAATTATAACTCTTGTCTTCAAGGGCAGCAAAGCTCATTCTGGCTTGGAAGGTCATATAAAAGCCTCAAACAAACTGCTTTCTGAAATTAACTTGGAATGAAATCCCAACAGAGAACCCATTCTTTCATTGCACAAGGATTAAATATCAACTACATGAGGTCCTTTTAGTTTTTAGGAGCCCACAGACCAGAGGAAGGAAAGATATGTGAACAGATAATTTTAAGAGTGTAAGTACAACAGCAGAGGTATTGACAAAGCCTTCTGGGAGCACAAAGGAAGAAATGATTAACTCAGCCTAGAAACATCAGAGATTTTCATGGAAGGTGACATAGGAGCTGATTTCATGGGATAAATGGGAGATTGCTATCCCACCACACACTTTTTCATCCAACTCAACATTCCCAACCTAGATTTTCAGTGTTCGACAATCATTAAGGTTAAAAGGTCTGAATGTATAATATTCCTATGTTCCCATAAATAACGATGTAAACAACTAGGAATGTTTTTCTAGTATACAAAACTTCACTATGTGTTTTGGTCTATCCATTCTCAAGACAAACAAATGTCATCTTGACCATTTCACTAATAGCATCAAGTCCTAGAATTTGATCATTCAAATTGCTCTCTATCCAGGGGCAGTCATCCTGCACTGAAAGAAACTGATACATCAATCTTTCTCCAATGTCTAAGATGGACATGGCCAGGTCTTGGCATTACCAACTGCGTAATTCAGGAAAATTTTGCCCTGACTTACTATTCACATTGCCCTTATATTCTGCACAACTGAATTTTTCAATCACTTTCTCTCTTTGTTGTATAAAACTGATTTCAGCACTAATGTGCTAGAATAAATGTCTTTATATTATCATTTCTTCTTTTTCCCTCAAAAATTTATAATTCAGCTCTCCATAATCCAGACTCATATACTCTCTTAAATCTATAGTTTTCGATTCCCCTACACACACCTCTACGTGAAACACTGTAACCCAGAGGACAGATGTTAAAGCTGTCCCAGCAACATCATACTAGCAAACTTCAGTGCAGATCATGGTAAGAAAGAATGCCAGAGTTAAGCAAACTTTTAATGTTTAACATGGTTCCCAGAAAAGAGCTATGGTATTAATTATTAACATCTGGAATTTATGAACAGCCAAAGATCAAAAAAAAAAAAAAAAACAACCTATAAGCTTAATATCTTGGCATTCCAATTTTGTGCAGGGGCCCCAGGACCCTCTAGGCAGAAGAGCTGCCATCGAGCATCCCATCCGTCAGGTGTGGCAGGCAGACCCGTAATGGGTTAGTCACAGAGATTTCTCTTAAGCTCAGGCATGGGTCCCACAAATACAAAGCCTTAGTTTACCAGTACTCACCTCTAAGTCTGGCATTCTTATCCACCCAATCGCCAATGATGGCTCCTAGGACCAGAACAGACCCTGCCACCACCAGCCCGTAGACTGCAGTCAAGAGGAGGCTGTTTCCATAGAGCTCTACCAAGAACACAGACACGGCAAAGTGCCACATCCGATCTCCCTTGAATGAGAAAAGAGAAAATGTTTTGATGAAATTATTTTTACTTTCTAGTCAAGTATACTCAGGAAGTTGCTTCCTTATCAAAAAGGTACTTTTTGGCTATGCCACGAGATTTTCAAAGTCAACAAGTCCTCTATGAATTGAATATGGGTCAGGTGTTAAAAACCATCCATCATGGCCCAATGGAAAATATTCTGGCCCATTTACTAAGTAAACCCAGAAGGGCATGATATTAATGAAACACACACACTCCTTATCACTCTAGAAAAAATGTAGTTTCCATACCAAAGAAGGCTTTTTTTTTAAATAACATATAATGTATTATTTATTTCATGGGTACAGGTCTGTGATTCTTCAGTCTAACACAATTCACAGTGCTCAGCATAGCACATACCCTCCCCAGTGTCCATCACCCAGCCACCCCATCCCTCCCACCCCCCTCCAATCCAGCAACCCTCAGTTCGTTTCCTGAGATTAAGAGTCTCTTATGGTTTGTCTCCCTCTCTGGTTTCATCTTGTTTCATTTTTCCCTCCCTTCCCCTATGATCCTCTCTCTTGTTTCTCAAATTCCTCATATCAGTGAAATCATATGCTAATTGTCTTTCTCTGATTGACTTATTTCGCTTAGCATAATATCCTCTAGTTCCATCCACATCGTTGCAAATGGCAAGATTTCGTTTTTTTGATGGCTGCATAATATTCCATTGTATATATATACCACATCTCCTTTATCCATTCATCTGTTGATGGACATCAGGGCTCTTTCCATAGTTTGGCTATTGTGGACATTTCTGCTATAAACATTGGGGTGCACGCACCCCTTCAGATCACCACATTTGTATCTTTGGGGGAAATACTCAGGAGTGCAATTGCTGGGTGGTAGGGTAGCTCTATTTTCAACTTTTTGAGGAACCTCCATACTGTTTTTCCAGAGTGGCTGCACCAGCTTGCATTCCCACCAACAGTGTAGGAGGGTTCCCCTTTCCCTGCATCCTCGCCAATATCTGTCGCTTCCTGACTTGTTAATTTTAGCCATTCTGACTGGTGTAGGTGGTATCTCATTGAGGTTTTGATTTGTATCTCCCTGATGCCAAGTGATGTTGAGTACTTTTTCATGTGTCTGTTGGCCATTTGGATGTCTCCAAAGAAGGCTTTTGGAGACAAAACTTGTTCCCTTTCATGTCAGGTTTCTACCTGGGTATGGAATTGACCTATTCTGATTTGAGAGGCATAAAGTAGTTTGCTACCAAACCAGAATGAAACTACAATCTAGTTCACAAATATTCATATGCCTTGAATGTCAAGAAAAAGCCAGCTTCCCAATTTGTAAACTGATAAGAATGAACCGTATGATCTTTAATGTTTCTTTTACCTCTAACATTCTAAAATCTATGCTCTATTTCACAAATAAATTTCAAAGTCAAAAAACAGCAGGGCTCAGAAAGGTGAAATTAATATGGGCAAATTCTGGCACCACATTTACAAAAATGTCAGAAATAAATGCATAAGCAGCTTTTCATTTGAACATTTTAATACAGATGGGTTTTGAAAGGAAAAAAAAAAAACTACTTATTTCTTCACTCCAGACTATATAGGAAATTTTGGAATTCAACACTGGAAAATATAGAAAAAACAAAAACTTTTAAATGAGTCAGGGAAATTAATGTGTAAGAAATCTATAATGGACCTTATTATGAGATTTTTGGCTCCATCCTTCACCTCTGAGTTAACATAAAACAGGACAACAATGTTCTATTATAACCTATCCCTGGAAATCACTACAGGAAATGAAATTCCCAGGCTAGGCTCCTTATGGATTTGACCCTATATGGAAGTACTGAGTCCTGGTTCTTTCCAAAGTCTCTTAAAATCTGTTTGATAAATTTAATGTATCAGGAGCAAAGTATTATCTTGGTCTATCAAATGATTTAAACAATTTAATAAAGCCAAGACAACAATCCTATGCATTCAAAATTTAGAATTGATGCACATTATACGATAGTAATCACGTACAATAAACTTCATGTAGACCAGTATTTCTCTGCGGGGGTGTTTACCTCCAGGGATCACTTGGCAATGTCTGAAACTGTTTTGGGTTGTCACAATTCTGGGGGCAGGGAGTGGGGGTACTTCTGGCATCTACAATACCTAGGGCAGTCTCCCACAACAAAGAATTATTCAGCCCAAGATGGCAATAGTACCAAGGTAAAGAAACCTTGATGTAGGGGATTATGAACATAATTTAGAAATGCAATTCAAGGGGTACCTGGGTGTCTGCGTCAGGTTAAGCGTCTGCCTTCAGCTCAGGTCATTATCCCAGGGCCCTGGGATGGAGCCCCGCATCGAGCCCCGCATCGGGCTCCTTGCTCGGCGGGGAGCCTGCTTCTCCGTCTCTCCCCCTGCCTCTCCCTCTGCCTGCTGCACCCCCTGCTTGTGAGCTCGCGCTCTCTCTCTCTCTCTCTCTTTCTGTCTGTCAAATAAATAAATAAAATAATTTTAAAAAAAGGAAATGCAATTCAAAATTAACATAGTAGGGCCTTGGTGGATGGGGTGGATATGGTCAAGTAAATGTTAAAACAAACACTGGAAGCCAGTGGAAGCACCATGTCTGAAAGACTGATTCTAACTTGATGGCCTGGAATGTGTAAGAAATCTATAATGGACCTTATTATGAGATTTTTGGGTCCATCTTTCACCTCTGAGTTAACATAAAACAGGACAACGATGTTCTATTATAACCTATCCCTGGAAATCACTATAGGAAACGAATGTGAGCTCTAGAACATTCTGCACTCTCAAACCTCAGCGAGTGCATGGCCCAGATTAGATACTGCGGAATCAACAAAGGAGTGGAAATGCTGTGAATCCCAGTTGTGAATGAGTAAATATTATATAAGTGACAAAAACCTAGACTGATTTATCAATCACATTGTTCTGGTACATTAGATTTGTTCCGTGAATGTTCAAAAGTTTGAGGATTAATCCGTACCATAATTAATATTTCTAACACAGCTTGTGTGTTTGCTTTGATAATAAAAGTTTTCCCACTTAAATTAAGGAGGATTTATTTAAGTTTCAAATACCATTGTACTAAATGATTAAAAATGTATGATACACATACAATTTGTTTGAAACCAATAAAAAGACAAATTTCTATTAAGATAAGGATGTCAATAAGAATAACAAACTTTTCTTAGTCTTTAACAGGAGAAGCAAATCTAGACTGAGTTAGAATACAATGGCATGGGGAGAGTAAGTACCTCCCATAAGAAAAGAATAAAGAGTAAGTAAAGTACCTCCCCTACTTTATCTTAATCTCCATTCCTCTGAACAGCTCCCAAGGAAAAGACAAAAAACATACAAATGCCCTTAATGACAGGTCGCCTCCATGAGTGAATTTCCTCTTTCTCAACCTAAAGAATAAAAGATATTACTCTATTTCTATTGCTTTTTTCTTTCTTTGTTTTTGGACTCCTATTTTTTACCCAAAAGATTTGTTTTAGATGTACAGGTACATCTGTAGAGGTACAGTCGGCCTCAAAACAAGTGCTACTAAATGAAAATTTTCTTTCTTGTTTATCCTTGTATGGCATGACACCTCCTCGATGGAGAGGCATAAAATTGCCCCAGTTACCCCAATTCCTAAAGGGTTTAGGCTTTAAGTGGTAACAGATTCCATGCTCACAAAGCCCAAGAATCAGGCAAAGTCTAAGTAAATGTTGACCAAGTGCAATTTCGAGCCCACCCATTCCTTCCTTACATCCATTTCCTGCCCTCCTATGTGCTCTCCCTGTACTTTGATGATTTGTTTACATGTCCATCTACCCCCAGCAGACTGAGGGCTGACGGCCAACTGATTATCTGTGAATGAATGATCACAATCATTAACCCACTCACTACTTATTGAGAGGCTACTATAGACCCAATACTATGGCAAGCACTAGAAACTCAGTGGTACATAAAAGTCAAGGTCCGTACTTTCACATAACTGGCATCTCAGGGAGCAGAGACCAAAAGCAAACCTAGAACAGTTCAGGTGGTATAAATGCCATGAGGAGATACAAAGTAGCGTGAGCAGGAAGGTGGCATTTTGCATTAAACAGTCAGAGACCTCTCTGAGCAGAGACCTGAAGGAAATGAAGGCTGGAGCCATGCAGACATCCGGGATATGAATAGAGACAGTCCATAGGATAAATGATGAGGGAGCAGAAGGGCAAGCTGAGGACAAAGCAGAAGCTGACACCCCAACCCCGCCCCCATGGGATATATGTGACATTCCTCAGGCACTCCTGGTTGCCCTAAAGCTAAGGAAAGGAAAAACAAATAGTTAACTTGTAGAGATCACAATCCTGCAAGACAGGAGTCTCCCTCAGATTACAAATGTCTTAGCAATCTACAAGAACAAAGCATTTCTATCAATAACCTAGCTTCCAGAAGGAAATGTAGATTCAATTAAATGTCCCTATAACCTGCAGCCCATTGACAGATACTTGAAGTGAGCGGAGTGTAATGTTCCTCCGGAAAGCTCCCAACTATCTTACTGTTAATGCCTTGCTAGAGGGAAAAACAACCTTAACTTGAAAATGCCAAGGCCTCTGGTACCTTTTGTGGGTCCTCTTCAGCATGTGAAAGTTCTTTTAAAACCTCCCTTTTCCTTACCTCCCCCAACTCCCAAGTATATAATCAGCCACCCCTCACAACCCCAGTGCAGGAGCTATTTCTGCCCACAGGTCCTGTCCCCAAGCTTTAATAAACCACCATTTTGCACCAAAGACGTCTCAAGAATTCTTTCTTGGTCATCCGCTCTGGACTCCACAACACTGAACTTCACCTATATTCCAAAACCCCATCATAATGACATAAGATATAAGCAACTGGCCACCTTTTCCCACTGCCTTACACTGTTGGTTATTTTTTTATGACCAGATACATTTTTTAAAGCCCATACTAAATCACATTATAAGCTCCTTAACAACAAGACCCATTTCTTACAGTAGTTTGTATTTTGATAGTATACAGAGTAAAATACATTGATCTACTGGCAGACAGAAATAAAAAGCATTCAACCCCACACAGATATAACCTTCTAAGCTAACACTTCTATTTTCAGTGTATAGGAAACCATGATTTGGCAGAGTTTCCAGGGAAATGGAGGATAGATATGTGTATATATGTATATACATATACATAAGCACATATATTTTGTTCTAGTAAAATCAGCCAGTGTCAAACAGGAGACAAAACTCGAAAGGCAGAATTTAGATCTAGAGTTAGAGAGCATTCCTCTTTTGCACTCTTTTGCAACAAGAAATAAAACTCCACTAAACCTTATATGGTTGTAGTTGCTGGATTTTTTTTATTTTTTAATCCAACTTTCCACAAGAACTCCCTTTGCTCAACTTACTGTAAGATTGGGGTGTCTGTCACTTTTCTTGTGGGACTCTTAATTAACATGACAAACAGATCCTCCTAGAACATTTAGAGTTCCACCCTTTTGGTGAATCTGACCTCCCAATCTAATAACAAAAGGTCACATAAACATTAAACAAGGTAATGAGTATTTGGAAGCCAGGCACCTCATTCTCCTAAGAGAGAGGTCCAGATCACAAGATGACAATTTCAGATACTATCTCCACCACCTGTTACTGATTTTTTAAATACTTAATACTTATTAAATTAAATGGAAGAACAAACTATTGATTTAGATATAATTAAGAGTAGTTTCACTAGATTTCTACTTAGAACCATCAGCTACTGGAAACAAAACAAACTCAATTTGTTTACGTGTATTTGCAGAGTCATCCCCGTCTAAGCCTCTGGGAAAATAGGAGCTGGCCTTTCTAAAAAAGCCAAAGCCATCTTTGAACTGCTATTTCTTAAAGAG
This sequence comes from Neomonachus schauinslandi, assembly GCF_002201575.2. NCBI lineage: Eukaryota > Metazoa > Chordata > Mammalia > Carnivora > Phocidae > Neomonachus > Neomonachus schauinslandi. The sequence continues at coordinate 148,801,492 of NC_058405.1, forward strand.
CTGATAACCGAGCTTAATAATTTCCCAAGGGCATGAGTACAGATTTCCTCATGCAATAGTTTGCATTCAAGTCTTAAGGATGATCCAATAGAAGTTTCCAATTTAAAAAGAAAATAACATTCACAAAATTTACCCTAAAAATTCTCTCTCCTTATTTATGATTTTTTAAGATTAGATATCACATGAGACATAAATAGAATTTATTCAGATACTGCTTTTCAACAATAAGAACAATGTTTGAAAGATTCTAATCATTAATGAAACACATCCAGCATCCTTTTGGGATTATTCTTTTTTGGGGTGTTGATGAAGGAACCCAGGCCCACAGAAACACTGGCACTCTTCTGGGACCACATAGGAAATCAGAGGGAGAATTATGAATCATTTGCAAATTTTCTGTGGATGATGGTTTTTAAGATAGCCTGAGATGCCCCACATATATCTACCAATGGACAGCATTTTTAAAGTGGAGAATTTTTATCACTCAGATATTTGTTCTTAGGGTCAATTATATTTAAATTAATCTTAGAATGCTATTTTTAGCCTAAGTCAGCCACTCCACTCTTCTGTATTTTCATAGTGCAATATGCTGGAACTTATCATTTTAACAAAAGAAAATGGAGAAATGGCTCAAAATGTGAAATAGAAGATACATGAGACATTCACCCATTCTTAGTAGCAAATGTTACCATTTACTAAGCCTAGTAATGCAAAATACAATTGACAAGCATTGCAAATATTCCTGTCCTTGTTCATTTTATCTTTGGATAGTTGTTCATTTACATAAAGTGTGATACTTAAATAGCATTTACTAACACCTACGGGAAAATATCTTTGGTGAAAATAACTTTTTCATTAGAACATGTGAATTTGGATGATTTATTTCTTTAGCTGCATGACAAACCTGGAAGATGGTTTAATAAAATTGGCCCAAATGAAACAAAAAATTATGCAAGAATGTTGTAAGAATTACTGTACATAGTCACTTACCCAAGTAGATAGAGAATGACCAAGGTAGAGAAGGAATTTTGCAGAGGTCAGGTAGTTTGCTATGGATCCTGCAAAGACACACAGGAGGGGCGGTGGATAAAAAGCGTATTTGTCACTTAAGTGAGCTGAGGTTGAAATGCTACTTCATTTTCTCTTATTAAACACGATTATTAAAAATTAATTTGTGGGATAAACCATGCACGTTTTTATCAAGTCACCTAGGAATAAATGTGTCCAGTTTACTTAATACCACTCACTTAAATTCACCACGACCCATTGGTCAATAACTGCAAAACCTCACATACAGTTAAGAAAGCTCCTGTTTCAACATTCTTTAACTCCCCTTCTTTTAAGGAAAAAAAAAAAGACAATCCAAACCTCTCAGTCTACTCCTCGTCTGCGTGCAAGCCCTTTCCCCACAATTTGAAATTCCTTTCTTCCTCGACCCTCACCAAAATGAGTCAAAGGAGCTACAAAACACTCTGGTTAACAGCAGAGCCGAATTCCTCCCCAACCCGCGCGGAGCAGCTCGTCTCCACCGCCCACCACATGCATTAGGTCTACTCACCGCAGCATCCTCCCTTGTGGTTTTGCTCTCTTGCCTTGGACATGACACCAGGCGCCCCCCGCTTGCTCTTCTGATGCTACTGTTACTGCCGCTGCTCTTGGTGAGGTGCTTGTTCACAGGAGTGCAAGGAACCGAGGAGAGCACCGCTAAAAACACAACAGCCGTGTGCAAAAAGACCCCAACGACTGCTAGGGCAAAGAACAAAAGAGAAACGGTCCGGGGGTCTTCTTGTAGTCTTCTTTCCAAACTTAGCTAACACTGTAGCTGAAGTTGGAAAGGCAAAGCCTTATGGAAGCGGGTGGGAGGCTCCACAGGCCGTCCGAGCAGGATCGGGCACCCTGCGCCGCCGCCGCCGCCGCCGCCGCCGCCGCCGCCACAGCCTGGGCGGCTCAGCCCAGCACACTTATACGGGGCCGGGGCGGAGCTCCCTTCGACCGCCGGCTCGGGGCCGCCCCTCCCTTTCAGGGCCAGCCGGGCGTCCCCGCGGCGCGAGGCCAGGCGCCCGCCGGCCTTACGCGCCGTGCCGCCCTCCACGCCCTCCCCAGGAGGAGTCTTTCGCCCGGGACGCAAGAGGCCACCTGGCCACAAACAACCTACGCGGCCTGCGAGCACTCTGGCCCCGCGGACCGCAATGGCCGGGGTGTTCGCCGCGGGAGGGCGTCGGGAAGGGCGCGGGGAGGCCGGGAAGAGGAAGACGGAGCGTGGACCCCGCAGGGCCGGAGGAGAGAGGCCCAGAGCCAAGCGGCAGGTGCGGGAGGAAAGCGCTTCGCACCGCCTACCTGCAGTTTTGGGGGAGAGGGAGGCAGCCGGATGGTCACTGTGCAGAGCTCCTACCCGGGCTTGGGACTGGGGGATTATTACTTTTTTAAACGGCAGTTGTTTTTAATATAGAACTCTAAATAAATATAATCCATATTACAGGGGCCGGCTTTCCCATTCTGGCCCACCTGCGGCGGAGAGTATCATTTCTTCCCAAGACTGCATGGCGGGGCTTCTCTCAAAGAACAAGAATCAAAAGGCAGGAAAGGGCGCAAAGATCAGAGTTGAGCCCTCTCCTGGGGAGTAAAGGGAGGCGTGGAAAGGTCAAGGCCCGCAGGGTGTTAGGGACCCACCCCCAGTCCAGAACCTGGGTCTCCAAATTCTTCCTGGAGGTGCAGCAAGGAGGAACCTGTGCAAACATTTCCCTTCACCATCCTTTCTTCTTCCTCATCACCTTTCACTCCCACCCCCACCCCTGCGTCCCTTCCCCACCTCTCCAAATGCCCCAGTATCTGACAGGCAGTTACCAGGAATACCGGTTGTCCCAGTTGTGTCCCTGGGTCTGTACCTGTCCAGATAAAGCCATTCGGTGGCCTCCTGAAGTGGCAGGTGAATGACTCCAAAGAACATCATCAGGCTTAAGCCTTCCATGAATTTTACACTGTTTTCCCCCTCAGTGCCGAAGCCCCTGGACATACCAGCCCCTATTGCCAGCCAATTACCTTACCCTTCTCAATCTTGCCAAACCCCCGGGAGTGGATCCTACACACTGAAACTCCAACCAGATTCCACACCCTGAGCACAGGCCGGACTGACACCCAGCAGTGAAGGGAGACTCGGATAAATATATGCCCAGTATCTGGACTATCAATCAGGAGCCTCACAGGTCCACCAGCGGGCGGGGCACAGCTGGATTCGGTTGGGATGTGGTCTGGAGGGCAGAGATAGGGGATTTACAGTTTAGCTTCTCCTGGTAACTGCTTTTTTTTTTGTTTTTTGTTTTTTGTTTTTTGTTTTTTCCTTTTCAAGCCCTTTTCCCCCTTTTCTTTCCACAGGACTTTCAAGCCCTTTGTCTTTACTCCAAGAGAAGTTTTGGTTTGTCTTCTTAAGTTGGAGAATAGGTTCATGTAGCCACACAGTAAGAGGGATCTGAAGAAGGAGGGAACTGGCCAATTAAACCCCTCCACCTTATGGCCAGTGCTTACTGGAGATGAATTTTGTTGATAGGTACTCAAGCAAGGCAAAAAAGATAATGATACTTTGTGCGTTTGCCATAGCGTCTCTCAGCAACAAGGACCTCCAAGTGCATTACATTAATTTTTATGTGCCATAAGAGAAGTGTTGTGCCGTTCCCGACTTCCAGGTGGCTTAAAGGAGGTTCAGTTGCTTTAAAAAAAAAAAAAAATGCTTCCGGTTGACACTGACTGAGAGGTATTTGTGGGAACAGTAGCTAAGTCAATGTATACCTCAAAATGTGAGATGGAGACCGTTTTCTGTTGTCATCAAGGAGACCCCAGAAGCCCAAACTGAGAGAACAAAAAGAAAAACAAACAGATGGGAGACTACAGTGAAGCACGTACAAAAGATAGTCTGGAAAGAAAAACAGGCAAGATCCATAACATTAAAACCAGTGAGGTGTTTGAGCTTTGGCAGGGGAATCCTAAGTCCTTATTAATGGAAATAGTCAGGATATATTAGTTAAGGTTCATGAAATGAAAAGGAATTGAAAATGAAAATGGAATGAAAGTCCTCAAAATATGTACAAAATGCAAAATGACAGTAATCTCCTGGCCTTGACATTCAAGATTATAAAGCACAGCTTAAATCACAAGACCCAACTGGCTATTCTTCCTTCCAAGGAATTATTTGACAGGCTGAAAATTAAAATTTCTCTCAAAAATACGTATTTTTTTCCGAACTCAGAAAACATAATTTCTCTATCAATGTAATCGTAACTAAGAAAGCCATGCAAATTTTAAATCAGCTTACAAAGAAACAGATGCCCTAAGAACCATTTTCTAGTTCATCTTCAAAGTTTTTAAGTTTGTGAATAGGTTAACTTTTTATAAATTCCAGCCAGAATAAAATGTGTATTCTAATTTTAAATTTATAAGTATTTATGGTTGGAAAAAAAGGGGGTTTATTATTTTTAAGTTGCTTTTTCACTTACCGCCAGCATCCTGTTTCCTCTGCTGTATCTGATGTGTTTACCAAGACAAATGCAGAATAAAGAATGGTCACCCCTACACTGCTCTAAAGAAAAGTAATAGGGTTATCATCAACTATTACAGGAAGAGCTCAGATCCAGAACAGAGCTTCTGATGCATGTGAAACTTTTTAGCCTAACTTAGGAGCTATAAAGCCATGGCAATGGCATTCATGTTACATATTTCAAGAATTGTTTGATGTTTCTATAACCTATACCTGACTGAACCCTTGAGAAATTTAAGTTGACACCTAATTTAAGTTACATACATCTAACTGAAAAATAAGTATTGTCTCAGGTTTTCATTTTGTTTGGATATTTTAAATAGACTTGACCTTGCAAAGTTTCTCATGAACACTGACTCTCATTCCTCTCTCTCTCTCTTTCTCACTCGCTCTAGCTCTCGCTCTCTCTCTCTCTCTCACACACACATACACACACACTCTGTAGTCTACAGTTTCCAGTTGGAAAATTAAATGCAGAATTCAGAAGATCCCAAAAGAAATACATTCCTACGGCAAATCCATAGAGACAGAAAACATGTTAGTTGTTGTCAGGGGCTGGGACTGGGAGGAGGGAAGAGTGGGTAGCGACTGCTTAATGTGTACAGGGGTTTCCTTTTGGGGTGATGAAAATGTTCCAGAACAAGCAAATTGTGCTGGTTGCACAACATTGCGAATGTACTAAAAGTCACTGAAATGTGTACTTTAAAATGGATAAAATGGTGAAATGAATGTTATGTGAAGTTTACCTCAAAAAAAAAAATCTAGTCCTATATAGGAAGTTTGCCATTTTTCAGTAATAGTGTTCATTGGTATAAATGTAGGCCAAATGTTGTGTTAGGTGATCTTAGAAAGGATTTGGAAAGAGGAAAAGAGACTTCTTGCCCATCATACTCACTGGAAACTAAAACATGGAACTGAGTTCACTGGTTCGTTTTCTCCATGTGCAGCCAGAAAACACATACAAATTTCACTTAATAACTGTTTCAGTCACGCAACTTTGGCCACAAGTCATTTCTTTAGCTGCCTAACCTAACTCTCTCCTGTTACAACTTAACATACACTCTCTTGTATCTTAAAGTAACAGAAGATACACACAACATCACCACAATAGTCCCTTCACATTCTCAAGACCTTGCTTGGCCTTACCTTCCACAGGCTACATAAACAGGGATGGCTTTCTTGGCATTCAGTCATTTTAGTTGGTCTTCTTGGCACCGTTTTCAATAGCACGGTTTGCCTGCAAGCCCCTCACAGAAGACAGCACAGAGGGCCTCCCCCATGTAAGCAAAGGGCTCCTGTGTTATTTACTCTGATAGCCTCAATCTTCTGTCTCAGACACTCCACACTGCACACCTGTTTCTAAGCAGCACCTTGAAGTTGATTCCCACTAAGCTGGCCATGCACTTATGCGTGACGTTTGCCTTCTGGGCTCTTGATACAAATTTCAGAGTTCCTTAACGTTCCCTTTGGGACACTGTTGACCTGTCCAGGGCAAGAGTCCCTGTTTTCCAGCTCCCTCCTGACCCCAAACTATTAGTGATGTGATCATTGTGTCTGCTCTTCTATTTTGTTTGTTTTTAGAAATACTACTTCCATACTGCTGACTTGTCCCTCATATCTCATAAATTGCCTAATTAACATGTCAATTATGAGTGCAGCATAGCAGAAGATAATTGTGTCTCACAGACAAAGTCCTGATTAGACGATATTCCTCATCTTGGGTCCCTGAATTTGTGCTCAATTTGTGGAATAAGAAAGATCCTGACACAATAAAGAAGATCCCTTATCATGTGTCCTGGACAAAGCCTTCCTCTGATGCAGTTAGAAAATAGCGATTGGAGTGATTATTTCAACATTTAAGGATAGTTAAAAATCCAGTAAGAAGGCCCCTCCCACGGTTGTCTGTCAGAAATGTTTTACTACATTGTTATCTGCATTGAGCCATGTATATAACAAAAGGCACCATATATTTGGAGCACAATACAAGTGGCAGATGTTCAAGAAAGTGATTATCAGATCTTATTTCATTTTCACAACACCCTTATGAAGTAATACTGTTATTATCCCTATTGTGCATATAAAAAGACTGAGACTCGGTATTTGCTAACTGCAAATTCTCTTCAAAAGCATGGATCCCTAAAATACAAAGTAAACTAAACTTTTTAAAAATCTGAGATGCGGGGCGCCTGAGTGGCTCAGTTGTTAAGCATCTGCCTTCAGCTCAGGTCATGATCCCAGGGTCCTGGGATCGAGCCCCGCATCGGGCTCCCTGCTCCGCGGGAAGCCTGCTTCTCCCTCTCCCACTCCCCCTGCTTGTGTTTCCTCTCTCGCTGTCTCTCTCTGTCAAATAAATAAGTAAAATCTAAAAAAAAAAATCTGAGATGCAATATTAGTTTTGAAAGAAAGCTCAATAAATATGTTCTATACTTGATTTTGCAGTTGAATTGATTCCATTATGATACCTCTAGGGAATTTTTAGTTATTCATTAAGGCGACATATAATCCTTGTTTATTTTTAGACTATCTACTGGATCCAAATTTTCATAACCTGAAAAATAGGATCACCAAGTAAGGGACATTGGTTTGATAACTATTTTGGTGCTTATGCACTTAAATTATTGTTTGAGTTGAATTGTTTAGTCCATCTGTTATCTGAAATGTAACAATGGCTATTTGAAATTTTGCTTCCTGAAGAACACCGCATTTATGCATGAGATTGATTTTCAATATATGTGTAGTTGCCAAAAATATATAAAATATGCTGCTCGAACTGATTGGCAAAAATGTTTTCAAGGCTGTCGACCTCAAAGAATGTGTCCTCACACTTCTAGGTTTCATCTGATTTTGGAAGTCCAGCTCAGGCTGGTTTCAGGTTGTTGCTTTAGGTTTACCTCAGGTTTACCTCACCCTCCATCTGCACTGACTGTGAGTCTTCCCTTGTCCATCCCCACCCTTTCCTTCTGATAGACAGCACTAACCAATTACCGTGCTGTAGCAAGCTCAGCCTCCCATTTCTTGTGGTCACAAGGTGTGTGCTTTTTGTATAATCTACTTTGTGTTCTCGTCAGCATTAAGATGGTTCCATCTTTGAAAAAAAAAATAATAATGCATTCCTAGGAAGTCACATTAGAAAACAGTAATGTTTTGACTAATCTAAAACTGCAAATAAACAACACCTAAACTACAATTAACAGTTTATGAGGAGGTAGGGTATCATTAAATGAGTTTAGTTGTTTCTCCTTAGTACCAATTACTTTAGACATGTCTAATTTGTTTTTCTTTATATATGCAATTGATTGCCCTTTAAGGTAAAGTAGACTGGTGCAGAATAATGATTGTGTGTCAGCTCTTCATAGGGTGGGCCTTCTAAGCTAATGTTGAATACTGATGATAAAATGGTTTAGGAAAGATTCATATTTGTGTCACAAGAATCTCTTCTGTCTACTAAAAAAGCCTCCTTTTTTTAAAGCAGTTGACCAGCTCAAACAACACTTTAATCATAGCAGACTAAGTGTATTCATCTACCTATTGTGAGCTTATCCTGAGCTGATTATTTGGATATTCAGGAAAGAATTCCTTACTAAAATCTCAGGAGTTACATTAAATTGATATGTATCTTTATTTGAATGTGCTATCTGGCCCCAAGGAAAATCTGGCACATTTTCTCTTTCAAACTGTTGACATTTTTTTTTAAGTAAAAGTATATGACAATTCTGCTGATTTCTCCTGTTCAGATATTTCAGAGATTGCTCAGGTCATCAATGCCATTTGTTCCAAACTCCTTTGTAAACCATAACAGTATATAAAGCCTCCATGGTACAAATATCCCAGAAGTGCCGTAACTGTGCCTTTTAGTCAAATTAACTAGATACTATCTTCATATAGAAAAAGATCAAAATAACTTCCAGTTGTTTTGATACTTCCAGTTCAAATTACTTTCAGTTCTCTGCCAAACATATCTGTAAAAAGACAGTTAAGCTTACACAACTAAACCTAAAAGTCCATCCAGGTATATAAACTGTTGGCTCAACCAACAGAGGAGTGGATAAGCATTTCTGAGGTGTTTATAAGGCTTACTGGTAAAAAAAAAAATCCTTCTGATATATATCCAGATTAATTCTGGACATAAATATTGTATAAATATTGTTCAAATTATCCTTATATAACTATTGCCCCTTCAAGGGAAAGGAAATTTATCTATTGGAATCCTTTTTTTTTAATAATTAAAAAGGGTAGGGAGATCCTTCTGATGTTTAGTCTAGAATCTTTGAACTTAAATTTTATTTGCTGGCTCTGTTGTTAAGAAGTTAGTCTCTTGGGGCACCTGGGTGGCTCAGTTGGTTAAGTGTCTGCCGTCGGCTCAGGTCATGATCCTGGAATCCTGGGATCGAGTCCTGCATCAGGCTCCTTACTCAGCGAGGAGCCTGCTTTTCTGTCTCCCTCTGCTGCTCCCCCTGCTTGTGCTCTTTCTCTCTCTGTGTCAAACAAATAAATAAAATCTTTAAAAAATATATTAAAAAAAAAAGAAGTTAGTCTCTTGCTGTAACAAGAGATAAAGAAGGACAATTTATCATCACAAAGGGGACAATACAACAAGAAGATATAACAATTGCAAATATTTATGCACCTAATATAGGAGGACCCATATACACAAAATAGTTAATAACAAACATAAAGGAAATAATAGATAGAAACACAATAATAATAAGGGACTTTAACACCCTACTTACATCAATGGAAAGACTAAAGAGAAAATCAACAAGGAAACAATGGCTTTGAATGACACACTGGACCAGATGGATTTAACAGATATATTCAGAACATTCCAACCTAAAACAGCAGAATACACATTCTTTTCAAGTGCATACGTAACATTTTCCAGAGTCGATCACATATTAGGTCACAAAACAAGTCTCAACAAATTCAAAAAGATGGCAATCATATCATGCATCTTTTCTGACCATATCATTATGAAACTAGAAATCTGGAAAGAGCAAAAGTACATGGAGGTTAAATAACGTGCTACTACACAATGAATAGATCAACCAAGAAATCAAAGAAGAAATCAAAAAAACGCATGGAGACAAATGAAAATGAAAACATAGTGGTACAAAATCGGTGGGATTCAGCAAGAACACTTCTAAGAGGGAAGTTTGTAGCAATACAAGAATACCCCAAGAAGCAAGAAAACTCTCAAATAAACAACCTAAACTTACACCTAAGGGAGCTAGAAAAAAACAAGAACAAACAAAATCCAAAACCAGCAGAAGAAATTATATAATAAAACTGGAGCAGAAATAAATTATACAGAAACTAAAAAAACAATAGAACAGACCAGTGAAATCAGGAGCTGGTTCTTTGCAAAAAAATCAACAAAATTGATAGACCTCTAGCCAGACTCCTGAAACAAAAAAGAGAGAGGACTCAAATAAACAAAATCAGAAATGAAAGAGGAGATCTAACAATCAACACTACAGAAATACAAAGGTTTGTCAGAGAATATTATGAAAAACTATATGCCAACAAATTAGACAACCTAGAAGAAATGGATAAATTCCTAGAAACATATAAACTACCAAAATTAAAGCAGGAGGAAATATAAAATTTGAACACCATTTACCAGCAATGAAACTGAGTCATTTATCAAAAAATCCCAGCAAACAAAAGTCCAGGACCAGATGGCTTCATGGGTGAATTCGATCCCAGGATGCCAGGATCATGACCTGAGCTGAAGGCAGACACTTAACCAACTGAGCCACCCAGGCACCCCAAGAGACTAACTTCTTAACAACAGAGCCAGCAAATAAAATTTAAGTTCAAAGATTCTAGACTAAATACCAGAAGGATCTCCCTACCCTTTTTAATTATTAAAAAAAAAGGATTCCAATAGATAAATTTCCTTTCCCTTGAAGGGGCAATAGTTATATAAGGATAATTTGAACAATATTTATACAATATTTATGTCCAGAATTAATCTGGATATATATCAGAAGGATTTTTTTTTACCAGTAAGCCTTATAAACACCTCAGACATTTAAAGAAGAGTTAACACCTATTTTTCTTGAATTTTTTCCAAAAAGTATAAGAGGAAGGAAAATTTCCAAATTCATTACATGAGTACAGCATTACCCTGATACCAAAACAAGACAAAGATAACCACAAAAAAAGAGAACTATAGGCTAATATCTCTGATCATCATAACTGCAAAAATACTCAACAAAATCCTAGCAAACTGAATGCAACAATACATTTTAAGAAATCATTCACCATGATCAAGTGGGTTTTATTCCCAGGATGCAAGGATGGTATTCACAAATCAATCAATGGGATACATTACCTCAATAAGAGAAATTATAAAAACCATATGATCATTTCAATAGATGCAGAAAAAGTATCTGACAAAGGACAACATCCATTCATGATAAAAACCCTCAACAAAGTAGGTTTACAGGGAACATACAGCAACATAATAAAGGCTTTATATGAAGAACCCACAGCCAACATCATACTCAATGGTGAAAAACTGAGAGCTTTTCCCCTAAAGTCAGGAACAAGACAAGGATGTCCACTCTCATCACTTTTATTCAACATAGTACTGGAAGTCCTAGCCCCAGCAATCAGAAAATAAAAAGGAATAAAAGGCATCCAAATTGGTAAGGAAGAAGGAAAACTTTCACTTTTTAAAAAAATATTTTATGTATTCATTTGAGACACAGAGATACAGAGAGAGAGAGAGAGATTGAGAGAGCATGGAGAGAGGCAGAGGGACAGGGAGAAGCAGGCTCCCCGCTGGGCCAGGAGCCTGAAGTGGGGCTTGATCCCAGGACCCTGGGATCATGACCTGAACCAAAGGCAGATGCTTAACCATCCGAGCCACCTAGGCGCCCCAGGAAAACTTTCACTTTTTACAGATGACATGATACTATATATAGAAAACCCTAAAGACAACCAAAAAACTATTAGAACTCATACGTGAATTCTGTAAAGTCTCAGGATACAAAATCAATATATAGAAATCTGTTGCATTTCTATACACTAATAATGAAGTAGCAGAAAGAGAAATTAAGAAAACAATACCATTCACAACTGCACCAAAAATAATAAAATACCTAGGAATAAGACTAACCAGGGAGGTTAAAGACCTCTAGTCTGAAAACTATAAAGCATTGACAAAATAAATTGAAGACAACACAAAGAAATGGAAAGACATTCCATGCTCATGGATTAGAAGAACAAATATTGTTAAAATGTCTATACTACCCAAAGCAATCTACACATTTAATGCAATCCCTACCAAAGTACCAATAACATTTCTCACAGAGCTAAAACAAACAATCCTAAAATTTTTATGGAACACAAAAGATCCCAAATAGCCAAAACAATCTTGAAAAAGAAAAACAAAACTGGAGGCATCACAATTCTGGACTTCAGGTTATATTACAGAGCTGTAGTAATCAAAACAGTATGGTGCTGGCAGAAGAAGAGACACATAGATCAGTGGAACAGAATAGAAAGCCTATAAATAAACCCACAATTATATGGTCAATTAATCTTCCAGAAAAGAGGCAAGAATATGCAATGGGAAAAACGTCTCTTCGACAAATGGTGCTGGGAAAACCGGATAGCTAATTCACCAAAAGAATGAAACTGGGCCACTATCTTTGACCATACACAAAAATAAACTCAAGATGGATTAAAGACCTATGTGAGACCCAAAACCATAAAAATCCTAGAAGAGAGCACAGGCAGTAATTTCTTTGACATCGGTCATAGCAACATTTTTCTAGGTATGCCTTCTGAGGCAAGGGAAACAAAAGAAAGAATAAACTACTGGGACTGCATCAAAATAAAAAGCTTCTGCACAGCAAAGGATACAATCAACAAAATTAAAAGACATTCCCTACTGAATGGGAGAAGATATTTGCAAGTGACATATCTAATAAAAAGTTAGTATCCAAAATATATAAAGAAGTTATACAACTCAACACCTGAAAAACAATAATCTAATTTAAAAAATGGTCAGAAGACATGAACAGACATTTCTCCAAAGAAGATATTCAAATGGCCAACAGACACATGAAAAGATTCTCAACATCACTTATCATCAGGGAAATGTAAATCAAAACCACAATGAGATATCACCTCATATCTGTCAGGACATCTAAAAGCAAAAACACAAGATATAACAAGTGTTGGTGAGGATGTGGAGAAACAGGAACCCTCTTGCACTGTTGGTGTGAAGGCAAACTGGTGCAACCCTGTGGAAGACAGTATGGGGGTTCCACAAAAAATTAAAAATGGAAATTAAAAATCCCATATTACCCAACAATTGCACTACTCGGTGTTTACCCAAAATATATGAAACCACTAACTTGAAGAGATATATGCACCCCTATGTTTATTGCAGCATTATTTACAATAGCTAAATAATGGAAGTAGCACAAGTGTTCATCAATAAATGAATGGATAAAGAAGAAGTGGTATCTGTATACAATGGAATATTATTCAGCCATAAAAAGGAATGAAATCTTGCCATTTGCAACAACATGGATGGATCTAGAGAGTATAATGCTAAGGGAAATAAGCCAGTCAGAGAAAGGCCAAGTCCGTATGATTTCACTCATTCGTGGAATTTAAGAAACAAAAAAAAAATGAATAAAGGAAAATAAGAAAGAGAGACAAACCAAACACCAGACTCTTAACTATAGAAAACAAACTGGTGGTTACCAGAGAGAAGGTGGGGGGTGGGGTGGATGAAATAAGCAAAGGGGATTAAGAGTACACTTATCTTAAGAGCACTGAGTAATATATGGAATCGTTGAATCACTATATTGCACACCTGAAACTAATATAATACTGGATGTTAACTACATTGGAATTAAAATTAAAAAAAAAAAAAGTTAGTCTCTTGGACTTTTCTGGGTTGCAAGATCATTGCAGGAGTCCCAAGCATCACGTCCTTCGGTAACCAGGTTCAAAGACAGAAATAGCTAGTGGTACAGATCCAAGAGCTTCTCTTAGTACCCAGTCTCTTATCAGAAAGGAAAATATTCCCTAGAAGACCCCTAGAGGATTTTCCCTTACACTTCATCGGTCATAACTGGGTCACATGCTTGTTCTTAGGCCAAAAACTAGAACCATTTTCCCTGAGATCATAACATTTCCAACAAATATCTAAATAGGGATTCTCTTAGCAAAGAAGAAAAAAGAGTAGGATGCGAATGGCTTTGCTAACCCCAAACTTACTGTGTTACTAGAATCACCTGGACAGCCTGCTAGAAGTCAGTGTTCTGTTGATACTCCTTGGCTGTAACTAGACACAACATTGGTACTTTTAGGTATCACTGCTAAGGTTGATTGTAGAACTAAGTAAATGTTTAATTAATATGGTGTGTATAATTCAAGGAAAAGAACTAATAATCCTTCTTAATTTTTGTCAGTATCTGTGATTTTGTCAGCATTTCTGAAGAACTGTATTTGAATGGCATTTTGCCTTCATAAAGAGAGTAAAATCTATCCAAACAAATATAAGTAGATTGTGACCTGGACCGTTTTTGAAAACGTGTTTTTTATTGTGAATATAAGAATATTTAGAGTTCATGTTTGCCCTACTACTCGGTCCACAAGAACAAAATCATGGATCAAAAAGTGAAAAATTCAAACTGCTTTTGAGTATCATAGAAGTTGTAGATACTATATCTAGTTTATGTATCATAGAAGCTTTCAAAAAAGTGGAAACCTAACCTTTTGAAATTTAATTTAAACTATTTGTTTATGAAAACACTAGCTTGGTCTCAAAAACTGTTTTCAGTTTAAATGAGGAAGTACAGGGTTTCAGGAAGTAGTAGTCCATGTAGTAGCTATGACTTAATGGGGTATTACTGCTTTGCAAGATTCTCCAGACTGTTAGGATTAGTAAGAATAATGCTGCATAGTTTTCAGATATACTTTTTTAGGTGTATAGGCATCAAACATCAACAATACTAAAAACTGTCCACACCATACTAAGATATCTCGGAGTAAGATGTCTCCTCAAAAAAAAAAAAGCATCTGTTTCCAGTAATTTTCAAATGATTATTAAAGATTATAATTTGGATAAAAGGATAAAAATATAATTTGTCCATTTCTCATTATAACTGAGCCTCCAAATGTATCTTATATTTTATAAGAGACAGACATATCAGAGTAAACCTGGCTATCAAACCAAAACACTCATCTCATCTCTACCTTTAAAAAAAACATAGCCAAGGGGCACCCTTGTCCCAGGGTGGCTTAGTCGGTTAAGTGTCTGCTTTCAGCTCAGGTCATGATCCCAGGGTCCTGGAATCGAGCCCCGCATCTGGCTCCCTGCTCCACAGAGAGCCTGCTTCTCCCTCTCCCTCTGCCTGCCTCTCTGCCTACTTGTGCTCACTTTCTCTATCTCTCTGTCAAATAAATAGATAAAATCTTTAAAAAAAAAAATAAAAATAAAAAATAGCCAATATATTAAATTAAATTTAATACATAAAATTAAAAGTCATTTACTTTTAAATGTTGTATCCTCTAAAAGGTAACTGCTAAAAATATCTTCAGTTATTCATGGATAGGTTTTCCATACTTTTTATAGTCTATGCCAGGCAAAAACGAGGTGGTAATGTGATAAGTCATCACCAATAATTTGTTTTATCACTCTAGTAAATAATAAGCATTTATTTAGATATGAAGTGAAATTTATAAGGTCTAAGATTTTCTTGGTAAGATTGGAACAATTCCACAGAATGCAGGATGGGCGGCACCCTTACGGTTTCCTACTAAGATTATATAAAATCTGAAGATTTCCAAATTTTATTTTTTTCTCTTTTGTCTGCTTACTCTTTTTTTTTAGAAGTTATTTTCCACATTATAATTTATTTGGGTGTTAGATATTGTCAGGATGTAAGAGAATATCATTTCTGAATTGGTGCTTATGAAATGAAGCCTATCTCGGTCAATTTGTCAACTGAGCAACAAGAACCCTGACTGACAGTGGGTTGTTGGCTAGTGGGTTCCTTTGTTTATTTTTGTTTGGTAATTTTTTCTTTATATTTTTTTAAGTGAGACACAAGCCCAAGGGACAGGTCCCATTGCTCATGAGCATTTAAAAATGGGATTTGAGGACTATAATTATGAATGGGCTGAATTACATCCCCCCACAACTCACATGTTGACTCCTAACCCCCGGTACCACAGAATGTGACCTTTATGCAATAGGATTCTTGCAGGTGCAATTAATTAAGATGAGTTCATACTAGAGAGAGGTAGGCCCTTATTCCAATATGACTGGGAAGGGTAAATTTGGGAACAAACACACACTCAAGAAGAACGCCACGTGAACATAAAAGTAGGGGTCTGTAAGTTAAGGAACCCCAAAGATTGCTAACAAACCACCAGAAGCTAGGACAGAGACAGGGAACAGACTCCTTTGCAGCCTCCAGAAGGAACCAAGCTGGCCACACTGCAATTTCAGACGTCCAGCCTCCAGAACTGTGGGACAATAAATTTCTGCTGTTCTAAGCCACCCAGTTTGTGGTACTTTGTTACAGCAGCCCTAGCAAACTAATAATCAATCATAATTAAGTTTCTTTCATCAGAAAGAAACAACATTTGACTTTTCCCAGGCATTGATTTTTTTCAGGATCAACCACAGGATGAAAATGGTTGTGACTGCGGAAACAAACCACTCATCTTATTTCTACCACTCCCCTTACAGGCAACACTTTATAATAAAAATTCTTTGGAAACTGGTTAAATTTTGGTTATCAGTTATGTATACTTAATATGAATGTCACCTATGCCAGAAACAGAGCACTATGTGACATTGATGGAGAATGTGTACACAAGTAAGGGAAAAGTTATAACATCCAATAATTAAGATACATTTCAGCATTACAACTGGAGAGCTAAACCTTTTCATATGCAAAAATAACATGAAAGATTATATCTAAGAAAAAAAGACATCAATTTCAGTAATTAAAAAAAATAGAAGTGGTTGAAGAGTAATTATTTTATGAATTTTTCTTCCCATCTTCATAAAGCCAATAAGGGCAAATTTCACACTTCCATTTCTGTCGTCCGGTTTAAAGATTTGGATATAATATAGCACACTGTGTGCTCATTTGGCAGGTGGCTAGAGGACCCAAAGTAGTAATAGTCTAAAATCTAGACCCAAAGCCATGATATATCTGTGGCTATCATAAGGTATGTTAAGGTTCTCTAGCAAGATTAAACCCTCCTATGAAAGAGGTGGTCCCTTCTGAGGAGAGAGGAACCAAGGAAGGAAGGGAGACGAGACAAAGACAGAGACAGAAAGAAAGTCGTCGGCACCATCCAAGAAAATCAGAACTACCTGACAGGTAGCCCTAGAAAGCTCATCATAGTAAACATATCATTTGGCTTTGCCACACTTACTTGAAAAATCCTTTAAAGCCATCTAGCTTACTTTCTTCTATTTAATTTTCACCAAGTAATCTAGTATTTATTCATTTAATTTTACAGATCACATGGTGCTGGACAGAGAGAGTATTAAGAAGTATTCTTTTCCCTGGAAAGGAATATGCCTCTCTGCAAATTAAAATAGCAGTATAAACCAGATTCCTTGAGTTTAGCAAGTATGATCTAGTTATAACAATAAAAAAAAATAGCTAATGCCTACAGAGCATTTGCTATGTGCCTGATGTTCCTTTAAACACTTTATATATACCAATTCATTTAATTTTCACAGTAAACCCCGTGAAATAAGTAAGTATAATTATTATGCCCATTTTATAGACAAAGAAATCAAGGTTTAGACCTCTGGGGAAGCATTTTACTGAGTTTCTGAACCTGAGAGGTAAGAAACTAAAACCTTAACTAGTAGTCATTCCCTAATGGGCTCTACCTTCTCACATTTGGCTTAAAATAGACAGCTTCATCAATCGTGTTACCATACAAGGTAGTACCTGCACCATCTCAGCAACTCTGTACACAGCTCGGCTCCCTCTTGAGAATGAAGTAAAGAACTGCAAACAAAATCTATTATCTTCTCAGATCAACCATGGCTGAGGGATTCTCCACAGTAGTCATCTACCTAGCATCCACAGAGTAGAGATAGTGTGAAATAGCTTGAGCATTTAGGGTGTACAGATTATGGGCAATTTTGTCTTGACACTATTACATTGCTGGTTTAGAAGCAGTATTGTAAACCCATAGGCCAGTTTTGTAAGGGTGCATTTCTTTTGCAAGTACTAGATATTCAGACTGCAAGTAATGAAACCTTACCCCACCATGTTGTAAGAGCCTTCATGCATTCCTCAGAAACACTATAATTCCTAAAAATGTATGAGTAAAACTTCAGTTTGAGAAAACTGCTTTTTTTTAATAATTCTCCAGATCTTTAGATGAACTGAAATCAACACCAGTAAAGTATAGGCACGGAACAATTCCCTATGGTTTACCTCTTACCTTTGACCAACAAAACTTACTTAAATCTTATTATTCTGTTCAGAATAAGATTTTTTAGGAGGTAAGACTACAGAATTGGGCAAGTATTCTGTTATATTATCAATGTTAAAGGAATAGACATAATCAAATTAGAGAGCAATGAAAGAAGAGGTAAACTGAGGAAAAACATGAAGTATGGTTTACCATCTCTGTATGAAGTGCAATTCTCTCCTGCCCTCATCAACCTTGAGATGACCAGAGAAGTCAGGAGAAGAGAGGAGGAGAGGAAGTGGTGCTTACACAGAGGGGTCAGGGAGAAGAGCACTGCCTTCCACAGGTTCTCAGCAGAGCTGGGAGGGGGAGCATTTTGGCTGCCTGTCCTCACTCATTTATGCAGCTCCTACCAGGTAACAGGCACTCTCCAAGAAATGGAAATACATAAGTGAACAGAACAGACAAGATCCCTACCCGGTGAGGCTTACATACACTTTGACAGACTCAGGGTTGGGAATATGAATCCTTTATACCACAGGAGAAGAGAAGTTATGGAGGGGAGGATAGAGAACTGACATTTCCTGGGCACACGCTTTGTACGAGGCTTTGCACTTTCCCTCAGACCTTCTTGCACCCCACTGACTTGTGGACCTAACATACAAGATTTGGAGAGCTACTGGAATATCCTGATCTCCTCCCTGCTTTGGATCCTAAATAGACAAGACTACATTATGAACTACAATCAGTAGTCTATAAAAATAGAAATCATTGAAATACTTAGAATATTCAAATTGGGACAGTCTGGGCACATAAAAGACATTCAATAAATATTTTTAGAATGAATGCATGATTAACAATAATTTTTAAAACTGCCAAAACTCAGCTTCATTATTTAATCATTTATTGTACGACATGAAGCTATTTGACACTATAAAAGTGTCTTACCCTCTTAAAGGGAACAATATCTGAATATTACCTAAATAAAGAAAATGCTTAGAGAATTTAAGATAAGATGAAGAGCTATTGTAGGCAAGGACTCCAGGTTCTTATATCCATGAGAATTCTTTATAAACAAGCAAACAACCAAAGTCACAAGAGGTCATTCACCTGAGCAGCACCATATTATCACAACATAAATTCCAGGAGTGGCTGGCTGACCCTTATCTTCAAAATGAATGATGTTGAGAACCCAAAAAATAAACAATGGAGATTGTTCTCCTTTCTGAACTCATAGGAAATACACTTTGAGGAGCAGAAGTAAAGAGGAAGAATTTAGTTTGCTTAGTGAAAACAAGAGAAATTGCCCAGTGGATTTGCATTCTAAATGGATTAAGTGTGCCATTTGTTGATTGGCTAATTTCATTGAAAGAAATTCAGTATGGAGGGAAAGAAATGTAGTTGTGTAATTCTCTGTCAAATATGAAGAATACTCAAATATAATATAAATTTTTGGCTAGTTAAGGAATATGAATAAATGTTAACTGTTCCTATTATTGGTAGCAGTGCAATATCTTCATGATATTATCTTCCTGCTTAACTTCTTCCTCAGTAGTCCACTTATAGCCTAACAAAAACTGAAGGGAAAAGACTTTATTACCTCTATTCAGAGTAAAAATTTTAATTAACCTTCCTAACAAACATGGAAGCAAAAAGCCAACAGCAAGTCATCTGGGTGAGAATAGAGGAAATCATCTCTGCTTAAGCTGATGCTTCTTTAAAGTGAAGATGCTGGTCAATCCCCAACATGAGATAGAGAGCAAGGAGCAGATAAGAAAATCCTAGGACATGGAAAATGGATAGCTTCTGTGTTTTAGAGTCTGAGCTTCATGGTAAAGCTTCATTTTTTTTAAATCAGAACTATTGTAAATTTCTAGCACAACATACCCACATTAAAATATATGTGCAGGGGCACCTGGGTGGCTCAGTTGGTTAAGCGACTGCCTTCAGCTCAGGTCATGATCTTGGAGTCCCAGGATCAAGTCCCACATCAGGCTCCCTGCTCAGCAGGGAGTCTGCTTCTCCCTTCGACCCTCCCCCCTCTCATGCTCTCTCTCTCTCATTCTCTCTCTCAAATAAATAAATAAATAAATAAAAGCTTTAAAAATATATATATGTGCAAAATTCATTCCAGAGACACGTGTAACCATACAATCATCTCTTAATTATGTCTGCTAAAAGGGAACAGTGGTAAAAATACCCCCCACTATCTGTGGGGTTTTTTTTGGACATGATTTCACTCCAAATTTAATTTTTTTATTGAGGTATAATTTATAAGTATCATATTATTTTCAGGTGTACAATATAATGATTTGATATTTGTATATATTGTGAAATGATTGCCACAATACGTCTAGTTAACAGTTGTCACCATACATGGTTGCAGAATTTATCTTTTTTGTGATGAGAACTTTAAAAAAAAAAGATTGTATTTATTTATTTGAGAGAGAGAATGAGTGAGAGAGAGAGTGACATAAACGGTAGAAGGGGAGGGAGAGGGAGAAGCAGACTCCCTGCTGAGCAGGGAGCCCAATGTGGGGCTTGAGTCCAGGATCTCAGGATCAGGACCTGAGCCAAAGGCAGACACCTAACCAACTGAGCCACCGGGTGCCCCTCTTGTGATGAGAAATTTTTACATCTATTTTCTTAGCAACTTTCAAATATGCAATACAGTATTATTAACTACAGTCACCATGATGTACAGTACATCCCCATGACTGACTTATTTTACAACTGGAAGTTTGTACATTTTTACTTCCTTCACCCATTTTGCCCACTGCCCACTCCTCACCTCTGGCAACCACCAGTCTGTTCCAAGTATCTTTAAAAAACCATTTAAATGGGCTATGAATATACTATAGTATCAACATATAATATGAAAAGTTGATAAACAATAGGAATTACTACCTTGGGATTGTTGTTGATAACCATTTCATTCTTTCAAGAAGTTTATGCCCAGTGTTAATGGAAACTGAAGAAATCATGCATCTCCAGGAATAAATTAGGGCCTGAGGGAATATGAAAGTTGAGAAGTATCCATTTATAAGTTTTTCTTATCTAACATTTAAGAGTCTGTGTCTGGAAGACAAGGAAGTTAACAGATGACCCCTGGATTATCTATCCCACAGAAAAGGAGAAAAGAGTTTTCTAAGAACCTTTGATCTTCAAAGTCAGAAATAAACATAAAATAAATTTATGAGAGGAAGACAACCTGGGATGCATACCAGGTGGTAATAACCAACTGGCTTAGAACCAACTGGCCCAAGAGCAGAATTGAAACACCCATTGAAACACCATTTGCTGTTTCAATGAAAAGAAGAAAATAATTTTAAAAGAACAGGGATAGTATATTTGATTGGTTAATAATTTAATATTTGAGAACTTCCCAAAAGGATATTTCTACACATTCACATCAAAAAAGTCAGGTCCCACCCCACATATCCATGTACATTTGTATTTTTAGTGTATGATACACAAAGAGTCTAAGCAACTCTACTTCTAAAACATATTACTCATATTTATTTTATGACAGATTCCCAGGCTGGAGACAGGGTAAAAGCCCACGAGGCTACTGCCCCTTCCAGAATAACCATGTGGGCAGCTGCAGCATGACTAGGTGAACACAAAATGGCTATGAGCTTCTTGTAGGCAGAACTAGGTATTATTCATCTTTAGACCTGGCACATATTACAGTACTTGGTACATAGTCACTACTGGATAAATGTTAATTAACAAGTGTGGTTTATAACCATAGGTAGCTACCTGGACTGGGAATAAGTCACAGATTAAAACTCAAATTATGTTGGTAACTTGTCCTGTGAACTTTTATGAGTCAGTTCCTGTCTATTTGGTCATCTAGGAAAGAGGCTGCCTGTCGGGATATTTAATGTATCTAATATGCACTGAACTCCCTATATAAAAGTGCCAAATAATTACCATTATCATTAACTAGAGAGCTCATCCTTTATATGTGTCTTTCATCCAAATACTTGAAAGCACTTCCAATTACAGCAAATTACTCCTAATACTTTTCTAAAATCTTAACACATTTTAAGGACTAAAAACATATCTATAGCTTTCATTCGTAATGGTTATTTTTACCCAGTGCCAGATGGCTTCTGTATTATTATAATTTTGCATTATTACTGTAATAACAGTTTTTAAAGCCTTTCTTTGGTCTTTTAACTTTTTCAGAATTAAGGAAATATCTACACTGAAAGGGCTACTAGGTAAAAAGGAATAATGTAGTAAGCCCTTAGACTCACTATTAAGTTCAAGGTCAGTATGACTTTAACTCTGTTCACTGTAGCCAGACTCAGATAGATGTGAAGAAATCTCTGGCCATTACCCAGACACTCACAGTCTCTGGACCATCACCAGCGCTGGACACATAAGTCAACTCTGGGATTTAAGGAGCCCAGAATCACCGGGAACCATCCACATTCCTGAGTCCTCAGGGATCACTGACACTCAGTAAGTTCTTAGTCTAGCACCTGAGAAGGCAGAGTGGCTACCAACAGGGCACCTCAAAGCCCCTTCCTATTTGCTGCTTAAATCCAGGCCAGGTTTGGCTACTGGTACCTTCTGCATTTCTAGGCCTCCTTGTGAGGGCCATTTGTTGTGATAGTACACTGAGGTCCAGTTTCACAACTGGTGCAAACCTACTTATCTTCCCTGCCAGAAAGAAAGAATGCCAAGAAAAAAAACAAAGAGGGCAGAAACCAATAATAGTTTTAAGAAATGGTTGTGTTTAACAAGGCCCTTCACATAGAAGTATATTAGTATTGTTTCCCAGGGTCTGTATTTAATATAAAACAATGATCATTTTGAAATCTAAACACTTATATTTAAAGCATATAACATGAAGACTTTGGTTGGAAAAGGAAAAGTTGGAAGGGACTTTTGTTGGAAATTTGAAAAAGCTAAATGTAGATCTTCATTTCATAACAGTTGTAAAAATTAGAAAGTTGTATGATTGCAAAAAATAAAAATCAACCTCTTTCTCTTCCCCCCCATACATCAGAATTAATACATTCCCCCCAAATACAAATTATTCCAAAATACAGGCCATTTGTAATTTTTATTTACAAATAAAATACATGTTTTCTTATGTTGCTCATTATTGATTAAAATGCACTTTGCTGAATTAAAATATTTTAATTTTGTTACACATACACTCATTCAAAAAAAAAAAAAAAGACATGGATGCTTCATCCCCTCTTATGATTGCTTCTCTTTTCCTGGCTTGCCAAAGGAGGGAAACACCAAGGATGAAACTTAACAAGATCAGATAGAGCAGCCATCTTGAAATCAAATGGGAAAGAACAAGAGAATCACAATGATGCTAGCATGGATATCACTAAGCTGCTAACATATATCCATCAGCCATCTCCTCCCAAATTTTGTGTCATGTGAAAAAAATAAAACCTTATCTATTTAAGCCACTGTCAGAGTCTCTGTTGCTTAAAATTGAAAAAACTTTGTAACTGACAAAGAATCAAGAGAAGTATTTTTTAGGTACACAACCAATGGAGGTCGAAAGAAGGAAATTACATGAAGTAGAAAGAATTAGGAAAGGCCTTGAGGAAGACTTGACATTTATGATGGTCATGAAAGGTTGGGATATGGAAGTGGAATACATTTTAGGCAGAAATTATGCTACCAACAAAAGCTCTGAGAAAAATGGAAAAACTATTGTTGTTTTTACTAAGCCATCTGTTCTCGAAGTCATTTTGCTTACAGTTTTATTTAAAGCTAGTATTTGATTTATATATTTAATGCTACCAAATATGAACACATTTTCAATAATATCTATGATACCATAATAATTGATTTTTCTATTTGGGGAGAAATTCCCCCCAAAAGTATAAGTAATTGAAGTATTTTGCAATTTTAAACTCCACACAAAATTGTATTTTAAATGCTGTTTTAGGGGCACCTGGGTGGCTCAGTCGTTAAGCATC